>NW_027421943.1:300000-539994 GCF_037893015.1 Macrotis lagotis
CTTCCGTTACCCTTCCCTTCCATTGCTTTCCCTTGCCTTCCTTGCGTTCCGTTACTCTTTGCTTGCTTTCCGTGCATTGCCTAGCCTTGCGTTGTCGTGCCTTAGCCTTATCTCGCCTGACCGTGCCTTCCTTTGCTTTAAGCTTTACTTGCATTGTCGTGCATTGCCTAGCCTTGCGTTGTCGTTCATTAGCCTTGCCTAGCCTCACCTTGCCTTGCCTTGCGTTACTCTTTCCTTGCCTTGCCGTGCATTGCCTAGCCTTGCATTGTCGTGCCTTATCCTTGCCTCACCTGACCGTGCCTTCCCCTGCGTTACCCTTTCCTTGCCTTGCCGTGCATTGCCTAACCCTGCGTTGCCGTGCCTTAGCCTTGTTACCCCTTGCCGTTCCGTTCCTTCCGTTACCCTTGCCTTCCCTTGCTTTCCCTTGCCTTCCTTGCGTTCCGTTACTCTTTGCTTGCTTTCCGTGCATTGCCTAGCCTTGCGTTGTCATGCCTTAGCCTTGCATCGCCTGACCGTGCTTTCCCATGCGTTACCCTTTCCTTGCCTTGCCGTGCATTGCCTAGCGTGCGTTGTCGTGCCTTAGCCTTGTTTCCCCTTGCCGTGCCGTTCCTTCCGTTACACTTGCCTTTCTTTGCTTTCCCTTGCCTTCCTTACCTTCCGTTACTCTTTGCTTGCCTTCCGTGCATTGCCTAGCCTTGCGTTGTCGTGCCTTAGCCTTATCTCGCCTGACCGTGCCTTCCTTTGCTTTAAGCTTTACTTGCATTGTCGTGCATTGCCAAGCCTTGCGTTGTCGTGCATTAGACTTGCCTAGCCTCACCGTGCCTTGCCTTGCGATACCCTTTCCTTGCCTTGCCGTGCATTTCCTAGCCGTGTGTTGTCGTGCCTTAGCCTTGTTTCCCCTTGCCGTTGCGTGCCTTTTGTTACACTTGCCTTGCCTGGCTTTGCCTTGCCTTCCTTTCCTTCCGTTACTCTTTCCTTGCCTTGCCGTGCATTGCCTAGCCCTGCGTTGTCGTGCCTTAGCCTTGTTACCCCTTGCCGTTCCGTTCCTTCCGTTACCCTTGCCTTCCATTGCTTTCCCTTGCCTTCTTGCGTTCCGTTCCTCTTTGCTTGCTTTCCGTGCATTGCCTAGCCTTGCGTTGTAGGTGCCTTAGCCTTATCTCGCCTGACCGTGCCTTCCTTTGCTTTAAGCTTTACTTGCATTGTCGTGCATTGCCTAGCCTTGCGTTGTCGTGCATTAGCCTTGCCTAGCCTCACCGTGCCTTGCCTTGCGTTACTCTTTCCTTGCCTTGCCGTGCATTGCCTAGCCTTGCATTGTCGTGCCTTATCCTTGCCTCACCTGACCGTGCCTTCCCCTGCGTTACCCTTTCCTTGCCTTGCCGTGCATTGCCTAACTCTGCGTTGCCGTGCCTTAGCCTTGTTACCCCTTGCCGTGCCGTTCCTTCCGTTACCCTTGCCTTCCCTTGCTTTCCCTTGCCTTCCTTGCGTTCCGTTACTCTTTGCTTGCTTTCCGTGCATTGCCTAGCCTTGCGTTGTCATGCCTTAGCCTTGCATCGCCTGACCGTGCTTTCCCATGCGTTACCCTTTCCTTGCCTTGCCGTGCATTGCCTAGCCGTGCGTTGTCGTGCCTTAGCCTTGTTTCCCCTTGCCGTGCCGTTCCTTCCGTTACACTTGCCTTTCCTTCCTTTCCCTTGCCTTCCTTACCTTCCGTTACTCTTTGCTTGCCTTCCGT
The DNA here is from genome assembly GCF_037893015.1 of Macrotis lagotis. NCBI lineage: Eukaryota > Metazoa > Chordata > Mammalia > Peramelemorphia > Peramelidae > Macrotis > Macrotis lagotis. The sequence goes on from NW_027421943.1 coordinate 301,730, forward strand.
GCATTGCCTAGCCTTGCGTTGTTGTGCCTTAGCCTTGCCTCGCCTGAACGTGCTTTCCCATGCGTTACCCTTTCCTTGCCTTGCCGTGCATTGCCTAGCCTGCGTTGCCGTGCCTTAGCCTTGTTTCCCCTTGCCGTGCCGTTCCTTCCGTTACCCTGGCCTTGCCTGGCTTTGCCTTGCCTTCCTTTCCTTCCGTTACTCTTTCCTTGCCTTGCCGTACATTGCCTAGCCTTGCATTGTCGTGCCTTATTCTTGCCTCACCTGACCGTGCCTTCCCCTGCGTTACCCTTTCCTTGCCTTGCCGTGCATTGCCTAGCCGTGCGTTGTCGTGCATTAGCCTTGATTCCCCTTGCCGTGGCGTGCCTTTTGTTACACTTGCCTTGCCTGGCTTTGCCTTGCCTTCCTTGCGTTCCGTTACTCTTTGCTTGCTTTCCGTGCATTGCCTAGCCTTGCGTTGTCATGCCTTAGCCTTGCCTCGCCTGACCGTGCTTTCCCGTGCGTTACCCTTTCCTTGCCTTGCCGTGCATTGCCTAGCCCTGCGTTGTCGTGCCTTAGCCTTCTTACCCCTTGCCGTGCCGTTCCTTCCGTTACCCTTGCCTTCCCTTGCTTTCCCTTGCCTTCCTTGCGTTCCGTTACTCTTTGCTTGCTTTCCGTGCATTGCCTAGCCTTGCGTTGTCATGCCTTAGCCTTCCCTCGCCTGACCGTGCTTTCCCGTGCGTTACCCTTTCCTTGCCTTGCCGTGCATTGCCTAGCGTGCGTTGTCGTGCCTTAGCCTTGTTTCCCCTTGCCGTGCCGTTCCTTCCGTTACACTTGCCTTTCCTTGCTTTCCCTTGCCTTCCTTACCTTCCGTTACTCTTTGCTTGCCTTCCGTGCATTGCCTAGACTTGCGTTGTCGTGCCTTAGCCTTGCCTCGCCTGACCGTGCTTTCCCATGCGTTACCCTTTCCTTGCCTTGCCGTTCATTGCCTAGCGTTCGGTGTCGTGCCTTAGACTTGTTCCCCCTTGCCGTGCCGTTCCTTCCGTTACCCTTGCCTTTCCTTGCTTTTCCTTGCCTTCCTTACCTTCCGTTACTCTTTGCTTGCCTTCCCTGAATTGCCTAGCCTTGCGTTGTCGTGCCTTTGCCTTATCTCGCCTGACCTTGCCTTCCTTTGCTTTAAGCTTTCCTTCATTGTCGTGCATTGCCTAGCCTTGCGTTTTCGTGCATTAGCCTTGTCTAGCCTCACCGTGCATTGCCTTGCGTTACCCTTTGCTTGCCTTGCCGTGCATTGCCTAGCTGTGCGTTGTCGTGCCTTAGCCTTGTTTCCCCTTGCCGTGCAGTTCCTTCCGTTACACTTGCCTTTCCTTGCTTTCCCTTGCCTTCCTTGCCTTCCGTTACTCTTTGCTTGCCTTCCGTGCATTGCCTAGCCTTGCGTTGTCGTGCCTTAGCCTTGCCTCGCCTGAACGTGCTTTCCCATGCGTTACCCTTTCCTTGCCTTGCCGTGCATTGCCTAGACTGCGTTGTCCGTGCCTTAGCCTTGTTTCCCCTTGCCGTGCCGTTCCTTCCGTTACACTTGCCTTTCCTTGCTTTCCCTTGCCTTCCTTACCTTCCGTTACTCTTTGCTTGCCTTCCGTGCATTGCCTAGCCTTGCGTTGTCGTGCCTTAGCCTTATCTCGCCTGACCGTGCCTTCCTTTGCTTTAAGCTTTCCTTGCATTGTCGTGCATTGCCTAGCCTTGCGTTGTCGTGCATTAGCCTTGCCTAGCCTCACCGTGCCTTGCCTTGCGTTACCCTTTCCTTGCCTTGCCGTGCATTGCCTAGCCGTGCGTTGTCGTGCCTTAGCCTTGTTTCCCCTTGCCGTGCGTGCCTTTTGTTACACTTGCCTTCCTGGCTTTGCCTTGCCTTCCTTTCCTTCCGTTACTCTTTCCTTGCCTTGCCGTGCATTGCCTAGCCTTGCGTTGTCGTGCCTTAGCCTTATGCCTCGCCTGACCGTGCCTTCCTTTGCTTTAAGCTTTCCTTGCATTGTCGTGCATTGCCTAGCCTTGCGTTGTCGTGCATTAGCCTTGCCTAGCCTCACCGTGCCTTTCCTTGCGTTACCCTTTCCTTGCCTTGCCGTGCATTGCCTAGCCGTGCGTTGTCGTGCCTTAGCCTTGTTTCCCCTTGCCGTGCCGTTCCTTCCGTTACACTTGCCTTCCCTTGCTTTCCCTTGCCTTCCTTGCCTTCCGTTACTCTTTGCTTGCCTTCCGTGCATTGCCTAGCCTTGCGTTGTCGTGCCTTAGCCTTGCCTCGCCTGACCGTGCTTTCCCATGCGTTACCCTTTCCTTGCCTTGCCGTGCATTGCCTAGCGTGCGTTGTCGTGCCTTAGCCTTGTTTCCCCTTGCCGTGCCGTTCCTTCCGTTACCTTGCCTTTCCTTGCTTTCCCTTGCCTTCCTTACCTTCCGTTACTCTTTGCTTGCCTTCCGTGCATTGCCTAGCCTTGCGTTGTCGTGTGCCTTAGCCTTGCCTCGCCTGAGCCTTGCGTTGTCGTGCGTGCCTAGCCTCACCGTGCCTTGCTTTGCGTTACCCTTTCCTTGCCTTGCCGTGCATTGCCTAGCCGTGTGTTGTCGTGCCTTAGCCTTGTTTCCCCTTGCCGTGCCGTTCCTTCCGTTACCCTTGCCTTTCCTGCTTTTGCCTTGCCTTCCTTACCTTCCGTTACTCTTTGCTTGCCTTCCGTGCATTGCCTAGCCTTGCGTTGTCGTGCCTTAGCCTTGTTACCCCTTGCCTCGCCTGACCTTGCCTTCCCTTTGCTTCCTTATTCCTTTCCTTGCTTGCTTTCCGTGCATTGCCTAGCCTTGCGTTTTCGTGCATTAGCCTTGCCTAGCCTCACCGTGCTTTGCCTTGCGTTACCCTTTCCTTGCCTTGCCGTGCATTGCCTAGCGTGCGTTGTCGTGCCTTAGCCTTGTTTCCCCTTGCCGTGCCGTTCCTTCCGTTACACTTGCCTTTCCTTGCTTTCCCTTTCCTTCCTTGCATTCCGTTACTCCTTGTTTCCCCTTGCCTTCCGTGCATTGCCTAGCCTTGCGTTGTCGTGCCTTAGCCTTGCCTCGCCTGACCGTGCTTTCCCATGCGTTACCCTTTCCTTGCCTTGCCGTGCATTGCCTAGCGTGCGTTGTCGTGCCTTAGCCTTGTTTCCCCTTGCCGTGCCGTTCCTTCCGTTACACTTGCCTTTCCTTGCTTTCCCTTGCCTTCCTTACCTTCCGTTACTCTTTGCTTGCCTTCCGTGCATTGCCTAGCCTTGCGTTGTCGTGCCTTAGCCTTATCTCGCCTGACCGTGCCTTCCTTTGCTTTAAGCTTTCCTTGCATTGTCGTGCATTGCCTAGCCTTGCGTTGTCGTGCATTAGCCTTGCCTAGCCTCACCGTGCCTTGCCTTGCGTTACCCTTTCCTTGCCTTGCCGTGCATTGCCTAGCCGTGTGTTGTCGTGCCTTAGCCTTGTTTCCCCTTGCCGTGGCGTGCCTTTTGTTACACTTGCCTTGCCTGGCTCTGCCTTGCCTTCCTTTCCTTCCGTTACTCTTTCCTGCCTTGCCGTGCATTGCCTAGCCCTGCGTTGTCGTGCCTTAGCCTTGTTACCCCTTGCCGTGCCGTTCCTTCCGTTACCCTTCCCTTCCATTGCTTTCCCTTGCCTTCCTTGCGTTCCGTTACTCTTTGCTTGCTTTCCGTGCATTGCCTAGCCTTGCGTTGTCGTGCCTTAGCCTTATCTCGCCTGACCGTGCCTTCCTTTGCTTTAAGCTTTCCTTGCATTGTCGTGCATTGCCTAGCCTTGCGTTGTCGTGCCATTAGCCTTGCCTAGCCTCACCGTGCCTTGCCTTGCGTTACCCTTTGCTTGCCTTGCCGTGCATTGCCTAGCCGTGCCTTTGTCGTGCCTTAGCCTTGTTTCCCCTTGCCGTGCCGTTCCTTCCGTTACACTTGCCTTCCTTGCTTTCCCTTGCCTTCCTTACCTTCCGTTACTCTTTGCTTGCCTTCCGTGCATTGCCTAGCCTTGCGTTGTCGTGCCTTAGCCTTGCCTCGCCTGACCGTGCTTTCCCATGCGTTACCCTTTCCTTGCCTTGCCGTGCATTGCCTAGCGTGCGTTGTCGTGCCTTAGCCTTGTTTCCCCTTGCCGTGCCGTTCCTTCCGTTACCACTTGCCTTTCCTTGCTTTCCCTTGCCTTCCTTACCTTCCGTTACTCTTTGCTTGCCTTCCGTGCATTGCCTAGCCTTGCGTTGTCGTGCCTTAGCCTTATCTCGCCTGACCGTGCCTTCCTTTGCTTTAAGCTTTCCTTGCATTGTCGTGCATTGCCTAGCCTTGCGTTGTCGTGCATTAGACTTGCCTAGCCTCACCGTGCCTTGCCTTGCGTTACCCTTTCCTTGCCTTGCCGTGCATTTCCTAGCCGTGTGTTGTCGTGCCTTAGCCTTGTTTCCCCTTGCCGTTGCGTGCCTTTTGTTACACTTGCCTTGCCTGGCTTTGCCTTGCCTTCCTTTCCTTCCGTTACTCTTTCCTTGCCTTGCCGTGCATTGCCTAGCCCTGCGTTGTCGTGCCTTAGCCTTGTTACCCCTTGCCGTGCCGTTCCTTCCGTTACCCTTGCCTTCCATTGCTTTCCCTTGCCTTCCTTGCGTTCCGTTACTCTTTGCTTGCTTTCCGTGCATTGCCTAGCCTTGCGTTGTCGTGCCTTAGCCTTATCTCGCCTGACCGTGCCTTCCTTTGCTTTAAGCTTTACTTGCATTGTCGTGCATTGCCTAGCCTTGCGTTGTCGTGCATTAGCCTTGCCTAGCCTCACCGTGCCTTGCCTTGCGTTACTCTTTCCTTGCCTTGCCGTGCATTGCCTAGCCTTGCATTGTCGTGCCTTATCCTTGCCTCACCTGACCGTGCCTTCCCCTGCGTTACCCTTTCCTTGCCTTGCCGTGCATTGCCTAGCGTGCGTTGTCGTGCCTTAGCCTTGTTACCCCTTGCCGTGCCGTTCCTTCCGTTACCCTTGCCTTCCCTTGCTTTCCCTTTCCTTCCTTGCATTCCGTTACTCCTTGCTTGCTTTCCGTGCATTGCCTAGCCTTGCGTTGGCTTTCCTTAGCCTTGCCTCGCCTGACCGTGCTTTCCCATGCGTTACCCTTTCCTTGCCTTGCCGTGCATTGCCTAGCCGTGCGTTGTCGTGCCTTAGCCTTGTTTCCCCTTGCCGTGCCGTTCCTTCCGTTACACTTGCCTTTCCTTCCTTTCCCTTGCCTTCCTTACCTTCCGTTACTCTTTGCTTGCCTTCCGTGCATTGCCTAGCCTTGCGTTGTTGTGCCTTAGCCTTGCCTCGCCTGAACGTGCTTTCCCATGCGTTACCCTTTCCTTGCCTTGCCGTGCATTGCCTAGCCTGCGTTGCCGTGCATTACCCTTGTTTCCCCTTGCCGTGCCGTTCCTTCCGTTACACTTGCCTTTCCTTGCTTTCCCTTGCCTTCCTTACCTTCCGTTACTCTTTGCTTGCCTTCCGTGCATTGCCTAGACTTGCGTTGTCGTGCCTTAGCCTTGCCTCGCCTGACCGTGCTTTCCCATGCGTTACCCTTTCCTTGCCTTGCCGTTCATTGCCTAGCGTTCGGTGTCGTGCCTTAGACTTGTTCCCCCTTGCCGTGCCGTTCCTTCCGTTACCCTTGCCTTTCCTTGCTTTTCCTTGCCTTCCTTACCTTCCGTTACTCTTTGCTTGCCTTCCCTGAATTGCCTAGCCTTGCGTTGTCGTGCCTTAGCCTTATCTCGCCTGACCTTGCCTTCCTTTGCTTTAAGCTTTCCTTCATTGTCGTGCATTGCCTAGCCTTGCGTTTTCGTGCATTAGCCTTGTCTAGCCTCACCGTGCATTGCCTTGCGTTACCCTTTGCTTGCCTTGCCGTGCATTGCCTAGCTGTGCGTTGTCGTGCCTTAGCCTTGTTTCCCCTTGCCGTGCAGTTCCTTCCGTTACACTTGCCTTTCTTTGCTTTCCCTTGCCTTCCTTACCTTCCGTTACTCTTTGCTTGCCTTCCGTGCATTGCCTAGCCTTGCGTTGTCGTGCCTTAGCCTTGCCTCGCCTGAACGTGCTTTCCCATGCGTTACCCTTTCCTTGCCTTGCCGTGCATTGCCTAGACTGCGTTTCCGTGCCTTAGCCTTGTTTCCCCTTGCCGTGCAATTGCTTCCGTTACCCTTGCCTTTCCTTGCTTTTCCTTGCCTTGCTTACCTTCCGTTACTCTTTACTTCCCTTCCCTGCATTGCCTAGCCTTGCGTTATGGTGCCTTAGCCTTATCTCGCCTGACCGTGCCTTCCTTTGCTTTAAGCTTTCCTTGCATTGTCGTGCATTGCCTAGCCTTGCGTTGTCGTGCATTAGCCTTGCCTAGCCTCACCGTGCCTTGCCTTGCGTTACCCTTTCCTTGCCTTGCCATGAATTGCCTAGCCGTGCGTTGTCGTGCCGTAGCCTTGTTTCCCCTTGCCGTGGCGTGCCTTTTGTTACACTTGCCTTTCCTGGCTTTGACTTGCCTTCCTTTCCTTCCGTTACTCTTTCCTTGCCTTGCCGTGCATTGCCTAGCCTTGCGTTGTCGTGCCTTAGCCTTATCTCGCCTGACCGTGCCTTCCTTTGCTTTAAGCTTTCCTTGCATTGTCGTGCATCGCCTAGCCTTGCGTTTTCGTGCATTAGCCTTGCCTAGCCTCACCGTGCCTTTCCTTGCGTTACCCTTTGCTTGCCTTGCCGTGCATTGCCTAGCCGTGCCTTGTCGTGCCTTAGCCTTGTTTCCCCTTGCCGTGCGGTTCCTTCCGTTACACTTGCCTTACTTTGCTTTCCCTTTCCTTCCTTACCTTCCGTTTCTTTTTGCTTGCCTTACGTGCATTGCCTAGCCTTGGGTTGTCGTGCCTTAGCCTTGCCTCGCCTGACCGTGCTTTCCCATGCGTTACCCTTTCCTTGCCTTGCCGTGCATTGCCTAGCGTGCGTTGTCGTGCCTTAGCCTTGTTTCCCCTTGCCGTGCCGTTCCTTCCGTTACCATTGCCTTTCCTTGCTTTCCCTTGCCTTCCTTACCTGCCGTTACTCTTTGCTTGCCTTCCGTGCATTGCCTAGCCTTGCGTTGTCGTGCCTTAGCCTTATCTCGCCTGACCGTGCCTTCCTTTGCTTTAAGCTTTCCTTGCATTGTCGTGCATTGCCTAGCCTTGCGTTGTCGTGCATTAGACTTGCCTAGCCCCACCGTGCCTTGCTTTGCGTTACCCTTTCCTTGCCTTGCCGTGCATTTCCTAGCCGTGTGTTGTCGTGCCTTAGCCTTGTTTCCCCTTGCCGTTGCGTGCCTTTTGTTACACTTGCCTTGCCTGGCTTTGCCTTGCCTTCCTTTCCTTCGGTTACTCTTTCCTTGCCTTGCCGTGCATTGCCTAGCCCTGCGTTGTCGTGCCTTAGCCTTGTTACCCCTTGCCGTGCCGTTCCTTCCGTTACCCTTGCCTTCCATTGCTTTCCCTTGCCTTCCTTGCGTTCCGTTACTCTTTGCTTGCTTTCCGTGCATTGCCTAGCCTTGCGTTGTCGTGCCTTAGCCTTGTCTCGCCTGACCGTGCCTTCCTTTGCTTTAAGCTTTACTTGCATTGTCGTGCATTGCCTAGCCTTGCGTTGTCGTGCATTAGCCTTGCCTAGCCTCACCGTGCCTTGCCTTGCGTTACTCTTTCCTTGCCTTGCCGTGCATTGCCTAGCCTTGCATTGTCGTGCCTTATCCTTGCCTCACCTGACCGTGCCTTCCCCTGCGTTACCCTTTCCTTGCCTTGCCGTGCATTTCCTAGCCGTGTGTTGTCGTGCCTTAGCCTTGTTACCCCTTGCCGTGCCGTTCCTTCCGTTACTCTTGCCTTCCCTTGCTTTCCCTTTCCTTCCTTGCATTCCGTTACTCCTTGCTTGCTTTCCGTGCATTGCCTAGCCTTGCGTTGGCTTTCCTTAGCCTTGCCTCGCCTGACCGTGCTTTCCCATGCGTTACCCTTTCCTTGCCTTGCCGTGCATTGCCTAGCGTGCGTTGTCGTGCCTTAGCCTTGTTTCCCCTTGCCGTGCCGTTCCTTCCGTTACCCTTGCCTTCCCTTGCTTTCCCTTTCCTTCCTTGCATTCCGTTACTCCTTGCTTGCTTTCCGTGCATTGCCTAGCCTTGCGTTGGCTTTCCTTAGCCTTGCCTCGCCTGACCGTGCTTTCCCATGCGTTACCCTTTCCTTGCCTTGCCGTGCATTGCCTAGCCGTGCGTTGTCGTGCCTTAGCCTTGTTTCCCCTTGCCGTGCCGTTCCTTCCGTTACACTTGCCTTCCCTTGCTTTCCCTTTCCTTCCTTGCATTCCGTTACTCCTTGTTTGCTTTCCGTTCATTGCCTAGCCTTGCGTTGGCTTTCCTTAGCGTTGCCTCGCCTGACCGTGCTTTCCCATGCGTTACCCTTTCCTTGCCTTGCCGTGCATTGCCTAGCGTGCGTTGTCGTGCCTTAGCCTTGTTTCCCCTTGCCGTGCCGTTCCTTCCGTTACACTTGCCTTTCTTTGCTTTCCCTTGCCTTCCTTACCTTCCGTTACTCTTTGCTTGCCTTCCGTGCATTGCCTAGCCTTGCGTTGTCGTGCCTTAGCCTTATCCCGCCTGACCTTGCCTTCCTTTGCTTTAAGCTTTACTTGCATTGTCGTGCATTGCCAAGCCTTGCGTTGTCGTGCATTAGACTTGCCTAGCCTCACCGTGCCTTGCCTTGCGTTACCCTTTCCTTGCCTTGCCGTGCATTTCCTAGCCGTGTGTTGTCGTGCCTTAGCCTTGTTTCCCCTTGCCGTTGCGTGCCTTTTGTTACACTTGCCTTGCCGGGCTCTGCCTTGCCTTCCTTTCCTTCCGTTACTCTTTCCTTGCCTTGCCGTGCATTGCCTAGCCCTTCGTTGTCGTGCCTTAGCCTTGTTACCCCTTGCCGTGCCGTTCCTTCCGTTACCCTTCCCTTCCATTGCTTTCCCCTGCCTTCCTTGCGTTCCGTTACTCTTTGCTTGCTTTCCGTGCATTGCCTAGCCTTGCGTTGTCGTGCCTTAGCCTTATCTCGCCTGACCGTGCCTTCCTTTGCTTTAAGCTTTACTTGCATTGTCGTGCATTGCCTAGCCTTGCGTTGTCGTTCATTAGCCTTGCCTAGCCTCACCTTGCCTTGCCTTGCGTTACTCTTTCCTTGCCTTGCCGTGCATTGCCTAGCCTTGCATTGCCGTGCCTTATCCTTGCCTCACCTGACCGTGCCTTCCCCTGCGTTACCCTTTCCTTGCCTTGCCGTGCATTGCCTAACCCTGCGTTGCCGTGCCTTAGCCTTGTTACCCCTTGCCGTTCCGTTCCTTCCGTTACCCTTGCCTTCCCTTGCTTTCCCTTGCCTTCCTTGCGTTCCGTTACTCTTTGCTTGCTTTCCGTGCATTGCCTAGCCTTGCGTTGTCATGCCTTAGCCTTGCATCGCCTGACCGTGCTTTCCCATGCGTTACCCTTTCCTTGCCTTGCCGTGCATTGCCTAGCCGTGCGTTGTCGTGCCTTAGCCTTGTTTCCCCTTGCCGTGCCGTTCCTTCCGTTACACTTGCCTTTCCTTCCTTTCCCTTGCCTTCCTTACCTTCCGTTACTCTTTGCTTGCCTTCCGTGCATTGCCTAGCCTTGCGTTGTTGTGCCTTAGCCTTGCCTCGCCTGAACGTGCTTTCCCATGCGTTACCCTTTCCTTGCCTTGCCGTGCATTGCCTAGCCTGCGTTGTCGTGCCTTAGACTTGTTTCCCCTTGCCGTGCCGTTCCTTCCGCTACCCTTGCCTTTCCTTGCTTTTCCTTGCCTTGCTTACCTTCCGTTACTCTTTGCTTGCCTTCCCTGAATTTCCTAGCCTTGCGTTGTCGTGCCTTAGCCTTATCTCGCCTGACCTTGCCTTCCTTTGCTTTAAGCTTTCCTTGCATTGTCGTGCATCGCCTAGCCTTGCGTTTTCGTGCATTAGCCTTGCCTAGCCTCACCGTGCCTTTCCTTGCGTTACCCTTTGCTTGCCTTGCCGTGCATTGCCTAGCCGTGCGTTGTCGTGCCTTAGCCTTGTTTCCCCTTGCCGTGCCGTTCCTTCCGTTACACTTGCCTTTCTTTGCTTTCCCTTTCCTTCCTTGCATTCCGTTACTCCTTGCTTACTTTCCGTGCATTGCCTAGCCTTGCGTTGGCTTTCCTTAGCCTTGCCTCGCCTGACCGTGCTTTCCCATGCGTTACCCTTTCCTTGCCTTGCCGTGCATTTCCTAGCCGTGCGTTGCCGTGCCTTAGCCTTGTTTCCCCTTGCCGTGCCGTGCCTTTTGTTACACTTGCCTTGCCTTGGTTTCCCTTGCCTTCCTTTCCTTCCGTTACTCTTTCCTTGCCTAGCCGTGCACTGCGTAGCCTTGCGTTGTCGTGCATTACCCTTGCCTCGCCTGACCGTGCCTTGCCTGGCGTTACCCTTTCCTTGCCTTGCCGTGCATTGCCTAGCCGTGCGTTGTCGTGCCTTAGCCTTGTTTCCCCTTGCCGTGCGGTTCCTTCCGTTACCCTTGCCTTGCCTTGCTTTCCCTTGCCTTCCTTGCCTTCCGTTACTCTTTGCTTGCCATCCGTGCATTGCCTAGCCTTGCGTTGTCGTGTCTTAGCCTTTTCTCACCTTGCCATAGCCTTGCTTGCGTTGCCTTGCTTTGCCTTGCCTTCCTTGCCTTCCGTTACTCTTTGCTTGCCTTCCGTGAATTGCCTAGCCTTGCGTAGTCGTGCCTTAGCCTTTTTTCACCTTGCCATAGCCTTGCTTGCGTTGCCTTGCTTTGCCTGGCATTCCTTGCCTTCCGTTACTCTTTGCTTGCCTTCCGTGCATTGCCTAGCCTTGCGTTGTCGTGCCTTAGCCTTGCCTCCCCAAACCGTGCCTTGCCTTGCGTTACCCTTTCCTTGCCTTGCCCTGCATTGCCTAGCCCTGTGTTGTCGTGCCTTAGCCTTTTTTCCCCTTGCCGTGCCGTTCCTTCCGTTACCCTTGCCTTGCTTTCCCTTGCTTTCCTTGCCTTCCGTTAGTCTTTGCTTTCCTTCCGTGCATTGCCTAGACTTGCGTTGTCGTGCCTTAGCCTTGACTCGCCTGACAGTGCCTTGCCTTGCGTTACCTTTTCCTTGGCTGGCCGTGCATTGCCTAGAGTTGCGTTGTGGTGCCTTAGCCTTGTTTCACCTTGCCATAGCCTTGCTTGCTTTGCCTTGCTTTGCCTTGCCTTCCTTCCATTCCGTTACTCTTTGCTTGCATTCCGTGCATTGCCTAGCCTTGCGTTGTCGTGCCTTAGCCTTTTTTCACCTTGCCATAGCCTTGCTTGCGTTGCCTTGCTTTGCCTTGCATTCCTTGACTTCCGTTACTCTTTGCTTGCCTTCCGTGCATTGTCTAGCCGTGCGTTGTCGTGCATTAGCCTTGCCTTGCCTTGCGTTACCCTTTCCTTGCCTTGCCGTGCATTGCCTTGCCGTGCGTTGTCGTGCCTTAGCCTTGTTTCTCCTTGCCGTGCCGTTCCTTCCGTTACCCTTGCCTTGCCTTGCTTTCCCTTGCCTTCCTTGCCTTCCGTTATTCTTTGCTTGCCTTCCGTGCATTGCCTAGCCTTGCGCTGTCGTGCATTAGCCTTGCCTTGCCTCAGAGTACCTTGCCTTGCGTTACCATTTCCTTGGCTGGCCGTGCATTGCCTAGCCGTGCCTTGTGGTGCCTTAGCCTTGTTTCACCTTGCCATAGCCTTGCTTGCTTTGCCTTGCTTTGCCTTGCATTCCTTGCCTTCCGTTACTCTTTGCTTGCCTTCCATGCATTGCCTAGCCTTGCGTTGTCGTGCCTTAGCCTTGCCTCGCCTGACCGTGCCTTGCTTTGCGTTACCCTTTCCTTGCCTTGCCGTGCATTGCCTAGCCGTGCGTTGTCGTGCATTAGCCTCGCTTTGCCTTACCGTGCCTTGCCTTGCGTTACCCTTTCCTTGCATGGCCGTGCATTGCTTAGCCTTGCGTTGCCGTGCCTTCGCCTTGTTTCCCCTTGCCGTGCCGTGCCTTTTGTTACACTTGCCTTGCCTTGCTTTGCCTAGCCTTCCTTTCCTTCCGTTACTCTTTCCTTGCCTTGCCGTGCATTGCCTAGCCTTGCGTTGTCGTGCATTAGCCTTGCCTCGCCTGACCGTGCCTTCCCTTGCGTTACCCTTTCCTTGCCTTGCCGTGCATTGCCTAGCCCTGCGTTGTCGTGCCTTAGCCTTGTTTCCCCTTACCGTGCCGTTCCTTCCGTTACCCTTCCCTTCCCCTGCTTTCCCTTGCCTTCCTTGCCTTCCGTTACTCTTTGCTTGCCTTCCGTGCATTGCCTAGACTTGCGTTGTCGTGCCTTAGCCTTGCCTCGCCTGACCGTGCCTTGCCTTGCGTTACCTTTTCCTTGCCTTGCCGTGCATTGCCTAGCCGTGCGTTGTCGTGCATCACCCTTGCCTTGCCTCACCGTGCCTTGCCTTGCGTTACCCTTTCCTTGCCTTGCCCTGCATTGCCTAGCCTTGCGTTGTCGTGCCTTAGCCTTTTTTCTCCTTGCCGTGCCGTGCCTGTTGTTACACTTGCCTTGCCATGCTTTGCCTTGCCTTCCTTTCCTTCCATTACTCTTTCCTTGCCTAGCCGTGCACTGCCTAGCCTTGCGATGTCGTGCATTAGCTTTGCCTCGCCTGACAGTGCCTTGCCTTGCGTTACCCTTTCCTTGCCTTGCCGTGCATTGCCTAGCCCTGCGTTGCCGTGCCTTAGCCTTTTTTCCCCTTGCCGAGCCGTTCCTTCCGTTAACCTTGCCTTGCCTTGCATTCCCTTGCCTTCCTTGCGTTCCGTTACTCTTTGCTTGCCTTCCGTGCATTGCCTAGCCTTGCGTTGTCGTGCCTTAGCCTTGCCTTGCCTGACCGTGCCTTGCCTTGCGTTACCCTTTCCTTGCCTTGCCCTGCATTGCCTAGCCCTGTGTTGTCGTGCCTTAGCCTTGTTTCCCCTTACCGTGCCGTTCCTTCCGTTACCCTTGCTTTGCCTTGCTTTCCCTTGACTTCCTTGCCTTCCGTTACTCTTTGCTTGCCTTCCGTGCATTGCCTAGCCTTGCGTTGTCGTGCCTTAGCCTTTTTTCACCTTGCTATAGACTTGCTTGCGTTGCCTTGCTTTGCATTGCATTCCTTGCCTTCCGTTACTCTTTGCTTGCCTTCCGTGCATTGCCTAGCCTTGCGTTGTCGTGCCTTAGCCTTGCCTCGCCTGACCGTGCCTTGCCTTGCGTTACCCTTTCCTTGCCTTGCCGTGCATTGCCTAGCCGTGCGTTGCCGTGCCTTAGCCTTGTTTCCCCTTGCCGTGCCGTTCCTTCCGTTACCCTTGCCTTGCCTTGCTTTCCCTTGCCTTCCTTGCCTTCCGTTACTCTTTGCTTGCCTTCCGTGCATTGCCTAGCCTTGCGTTGTCGTGCATTAGCCTTGCCTCGCCTGACCGTGCCTTGCCTTGCGTTACCCTTTCCTTGCCTTACCGTGCATTGCCTACCAGTGCGTTGTCGTGCATTAGCCTTGTCTTGCCTTACCGTGCCTTGCCTTGCGTTACCCTTTCCTTGCCTTGCCGTGCATTGCCTAGCCGTGTGTTGCCGTTCCTTAGCCTTGTTTCCCCTTGCCGTGCCTTGCCTTTTGTTACACTTGCATTGCCTTGCTTTGCCTTGCCTTCCTTTCCTTCCGTTACTCTTTCCTTGCCTAGCCGTGCACTGCCTAGCCTTGCGTTGTCGTGCATTAGCCTTGCCTCCCCAAACCGTGCCTTGCCTTGCGTTACCATTTCCTTGCCTTGCCCTGCATTGCCCAGCCGTGCGTTGCCGTGCCTTAGCCTTGTTTCCCCTTGCCGTGCCGTTCCTTCCGTTAACCTTGCCTTGCCTTGCTTTCCCTTGCCTTCCTTGCGTTCCGTTACTCTTTGCTTGCCTTCCGTGCATTGCCTAGCCTTGCGTTGTCGTGCCTTAGCCTTGCCTCGCCTGACCGTGCCTTGCCTTGCGTTACCCGTACCTTGCCTTGCCCTGCATTGCCTAGCCCTGTGTTGTCGTGCCTTAGCCTTGTTTCCCCTTACCGTGCCGTTCCTTCCGTTACCCTTGCCTTGCCTTGCTTTCCCTTGCCTTCCTTGCCTTCCGTTGCTCTTTGCTTGCCTTCCGTGCATTGCCTAGCCTTGCGTTGTCGTGCCTTAGCCTTGCCTCGCCTGACAGTGCCTTGCCTTGCGTTACCCTTTCCTTGCCTTGCCGTGCATTGCCTAGCCCTGCGTTGTCGTGCCTTAGCCTTGTTTCCCCTTGCCGTGCCGTTCCTTCCGTTACCCTTGCCTTGCCTTGCTTTCCCTTGCCTTCCTTGCCTTCCGTTGCTCTTTGCTTGCCTTCCGTGCATTGCCTAGCCTTGCGTTGTCGTGCCTTAGCCTTGCCTCGCCTGACCGTGCCTTGCCTTGCGTTACCCTTTCCTTGCCTTGCCGTGCATTGCCTAGCCGTGCGTTGTCGTTCATCAGCTTTGCCTTGCCTCACCGTGCCTTGCCTTGCGTTACCCTTTCCTTGCCTTGCCCTGCATTGCCTAGCCTTGCGTTGTCGTGCCTTAGCCTTTTTTCCCCTTGCCGTGCCGTGCCTGTTGTTACACTTGCCTTGCCATGCTTTGCCTTGCCTTCCTTTCCTTCCATTACTCTTTCCTTGCCTAGCCGTGCACAGCCTAGCCTTGCGATTTCGTGCATTAGCTTTGCCGCGCCTGACAGTGCCTTGCCTTGCGTTACCCTTTCCTTGCCTGGCCGTGCATTGCTTAGCCTTGCGTTGTCGTCCATTAACCTTGCCTCCCCAAACCGTGCCTTGCCTTGCGTTACCCTTTCCTTGCCTTGCCCTGCATTGCCTAGCCCTGCGTTGCCGTGCCTTAGCCTTGTTTCCCCTTGCCGAGCCGTTCCTTCCGTTACCCTTGCCTTGCCTTGGTTTCCCTTGCCTTCGTTGCCTTCCGTTACTCTTTGCTTGCCTTCCGTGCATTGCCTAGCCTTGCGTTGTCGTGCCTTAGCCTTGCCTCGCCTGACCGTGCCTTGCCTTGCGTTACCCTTTCCTTGCCTTGCGGTGCATTGCCTAGCCGTGCGTTGTCGTGCATCAGCCTTGCCTTGCCTCACCGTGCCTTGCCTTGCGTTACCCTTTCCTTGCCTTGCCCTGCATTGCCTAGCCTTGCGTTGTCGTGCCTTAGCCTTTTTTCTCCTTGCCGTACCGTGCCTGTTGTTACACTTGCCTTGCCATGCTTTGCCTTGCCTTCCTTTCCTTGCATTACTCTTTCTTTGCCTAGCCGTGCACTGCCTAGCCTTGCGATGTCGTGCATTAGCTTTGCCTCGCCTGACAGTGCCTTGCCTTGCGTTACCCTTTCCTTGCCTTGCCGTGCATTGCCTAGCCTTGCGTTGTCGTGCCTTAGCCTTGTTTCCCCTTGCAGAGACGTTCCTTCCGTTACCCTTGCCTTGCCTTGCATTCACTTGCCTTCATTGCCTTCCGTTACTCTTTGCTTGCCTTCCGTGCATTGCCTAGCCTTGCGTTGTCGTGCCTTAGCCTTGCCTCGCCTGACCGTGCCTTGCCTTGCGTTACCCTTACCTTGCCTTGCCCTGCATTGCCTAGCCCTGTGTTGTCGTGCCTAAGCCTTGTTTCCCCTTACCGTGCCGTTCCTTTCGTTACCCTTGCCTTCCCCTGCTTTCCCTTGCATTCCTTGCCTTCCGTTACTCTTTGCTTGCCTTCCGTGCATTGCCTAGCCTTGCGTTGTCGTGCCTTAGCCTTGCCTCGCCTGACCGTGCCTTGCCTTGCGTTACCCTTTCCTTGCCTTGCCGTGCATTGCCTAGCCTTGCGTTGTCGTGCATTAGCCTTGCCTTGCCTCACCGTGCCATGCCTTGCGTTACCCTTTCCTTGCCTTGCCGTGCATTGCCTAGCCGTGCGTTGTCGTTCCTTAGCCTTGTTTCCCCTTGCCGTGCCGTTCCTTCCGTTACCCTTGCTTTGCCTTGCTTTGCCTTGCCTTCCTTGCCTTCCGTTACTCTTTGCTTCCCTTCCGTGCATTGCCTAGCCTTGCGTGGTCGTGCCTTAGCCTTTTTTCACCTTGCTATAGACTTGCTTGCGTTGCCTTGCTTTGCATTGCCTTCCTTGCCTTCCGTTACTCTTTGCTTGCCTTCCGTGCATTGCCTAGCCTTGCGTTGTCGTGCGTTAGCCTTGCCTCGCCTGACCGTGCCTTGCCTTGCGTTACCCTTTCCTTGCCTTGCCGTGCATTGCGTAGCCCTGCGTTGTCGTGCCTTAGACTTGATTCCCCTTACCGTGCCGTTCCTTCCGTTACACTTCCCTTCCCCTGCTTTCCCTTGCCTTCCTTGCCTTCCGTTACTCTTTGCTTGCCTTCCGTGCATTGCCTAGCCTTGCGTTGTCGTGCCTTAGCCTTATCTCGCCTGACCGTGCCTTCCTTTGCTTTAAGCTTTCCTTGCATTGTCGTGCATTGCCTAGCCTTGCGTTGTCGTGCATTAACCTTGCCTAGCCTCACCGTGCCTTGCCTTGCGTTACCCTTTCCTTGCCTTGCCGTGCATTGCCTAGCCGTGCGTTGTCGTGCCTTAGCCTTGTTTCCCCTTGCCGTGGCGTGCCTTTTGTTAAACTTGCCTTTCCTGGCTTTGACTTGCCTTCCTTTCCTTCCGTTACTCTTTCCTTGCCTTGCCTTGCATTGCCTAGCCTTGCATTGTCGTGCCTTATCCTTGCCTCACCTGACCGTGCCTTCCCCTGCGTTACCCTTTCCTTGCCTTGCCGTGCATTGCCTAAACCTGCGTTGCCGTGCCTTAGCCTTGTTACCCCTTACCGTGCCGTTACTTCCGTTACCCTTGCCTTCCCTTTCTTTCCTTTGCCTTCCTTGCGTTCCGTTACTCTTTGCTTGCTTTCCGTGCATTGCCTAGCCTTGCGTTGACCGTGCTTTCCCATGCGTTACCCTTTCCTTGCCTTGCCATGCATTGCCTAGCCGTGCGTTGTCGTGCCTTAGCCTTGTTTCCCCTTGCCGTGCCGTTCCTTCTGTTACACTTGCCTTTCCTTCCTTTCCCTTGCCTTCCTTACCTTCCGTTACTCTTTGCTTGCCTTCCGTGCATTGCCTAGCCTTGCGTTGTTGTGCCTTAGCCTTGCCTCGCCTGAACGTGCTTTCCCATGCGTTAACCTTTCCTTGCCTTGCCGTGCATTGCCTAGCCTGCATTGCCGTGCCTTAGCCTTGTTTCCCCTTGCCGTGCCGTTCCTTCCGTTACCCTGGCCTTTCCTTCCTTTTCCTTGCCTTGCTTACCTTCCGTTACTCTTTGCTTGCCTTCCCTGAATTTCCTAGCCTTGCGTTGTCGTGCCTTAGCCTTATCTCGCCTGACCTTGCCTTCCTTTCCTTTAAGCTTTCCTTGCATTGTCGTACATCGCCTAGCCTTGCGTTTTCGTGCATTAGCCTTGCCTAGCCTCACCGGGCCATTCCTTGCTTTACCCTTTGCTTGCCTTGCCGTGCATTGCCTAGCCGTGCGTTGTCGTGCCTTAGCCTTGTTTCCCCTTGCCGTGCCGTTCCTTCGGTTACACTTGCCTTTCTTTGCTTTCCCTTTCCTTCCTTACCTTCCGTTTCTCTTTGCTTGCCTTCCGTGCATTGCCTAGCCTTGGGTTGTCGTGCCTTAGCCTTCCTCGCCTGACCGTGCTTTGCCTTGCGTTACCCTTTCCTTGCCTTGCCTTGCCGTGCATTGCCTAGCGTGCGTTGTCGTGCCTTAGCCTTGTTTCCCCTTGCCGTGCCGTTCCTTCCGTTACCATTGCCTTTCCTTGCTTTCCCTTGCCTTCCTTACCTTCCGTTACTCTTTGCTTGCCTTCTGTGCATTGCCTAGCCTTGCGTTGTCGTGCCTTAGCCTTATCTCGCCTGACCGTGCCTTCCTTTGCTTTAAGCTTTCCTTGCATTGTCGTGCATTGCCTAGCCTTGCGTTGTCGTGCATTAACCTTGCCTAGCCTCACCGTGCCTTGCCTTGCGTTACCCTTTCCTTGCCTTGCCGTGCATTGCCTAGCCGTGCGTTGTCGTGCCTTAGCCTTGATTCCCCTTGCCGTGGCGTGCCTTTTGTTACACTTGCCTTGCCTGGCTTTGCCTTGCTTCCTTTCCTTCCGTTACTCTTTCCTTGCCATGCCGTGCATTGCCTAGCCTTGCATTGTCGTGCCTTATCCTTGCCTCACCTGACCGTGCCTTCCCCTGCGTTACCCTTTCCTTGCCTTGCCGTGCATTGCCTAGCGTGCGTTGTAGTGCCTTAGCCTTGTTTCCCCTTGCCGTGCCGTTCCTTCCATTACCATTGCCTTTCCTTGCTTTCCCTTGCCTTCCTTACCTTCCGTTACTCTTTGCTTGCCTTCCGTGCATTGCGTAGCCTTGCGTTGTCGTGCCTTAGCCTTATCTCGCCTGACCGTGCCTTCCTTTGCTTTAAGCTTTCCTTGCATTGTCGTGCATTGCCTAGCCTTGCGTTGTCGTGCATTAACCTTGCCTAGCCTCACCGTGCCTTGCCTTGCGTTACCCTTTCCTTGCCTTGCCGTGCATTTCCTAGCCGTGTGTTGTCGTGCCTTAGCCTTGTTACCCCTTGCCGTGCCGTCCTTCCGTTACTCTTGCCTTCCCTTGCTTTCACTTTCCTTCCTTGCATTCCGTTACTCCTTGCTTGCTTTCCGTGCATTGCCTAGCCTTGCGTTGGGTTTCCTTAGCCTTGCCTCGCCTGACCGTGCTTTCCCATGCGTTGCCCTTTCCTTGCCTTGCCGTGCATTGCCTGGCGTGCGTTGTCGTACCTGAGCCTTGTTTCCCCTTGCCGTGCCGTTCCTTCCGTTACCCTTGCCTTCCCTTGCTTTCCCTTTCCTTCCTTGCATTCCGTTACTCCTTGCTTGCTTTCCGTGCATTGCCTAGCCTTGCGTTGGCTTTCCTTAGCCTTGCCTCGCCTGACCGTGCTTTCCCATGCGTTACCCTTTCCTTGCCTTGCGGTGCATTGCCTAGCGTGCGTTGTCGTGCCTTAGCCTTGTTTCCCCTTGCCGTGCCGTTCCTTCCGTTATACTTGCCTTCCCTTGCTTTCCCTTTCCTTCCTGCATTCTGTTACTCCTTGCTTGCTTTCCGTTCATTGCCTAGCCTTGCGTTGGCTTTCCTTAGCCTTGCCTCGCCTGACCGTGCTTTCCCATGCGTAACCCTTTCCTTGCCTTGCCGTGCATTGCCTAGCGTGCGTTGTCGTGCCTTAGCCTTGTTTCCCCTTGCCGTGCCGTTCCTTCCGTTACACTTGCCTTTCTTTGCTTTCCCTTGCCTTCCTTACCTTCCGTTACTCTTTGCTTGCCTTCCGTGCATTGCCTAGCCTTGCGTTGTCGTGCCTTAGCCTTATCTCGCCTGACCGTGCCTTCCTTTGCTTTAAGCTTTACTTGCATTGTCGTGCATTGCCAAGCCTTGCGTTGTCGTGCATTAGACTTGCCTAGCCTCACCGTGCCTTGCCTTGCGATACCCTTTCCTTGCCTTGCCGTGCATTTCCTAGCCGTGTGTTGTCGTGCCTTAGCCTTGTTTCCCCTTGCCGTTGCGTGCCTTTTGTTACACTTGCCTTGCCTGGCTTTGCCTTGCCTTCTTTCCTTCCGTTACTCTTTCCTTGCCTTGCCGTGCATTGCCTAGCCCTGCGTTGTCGTGCCTTAGCCTTGTTACCCCTTGCCGTTCCGTTCCTTCCGTTACCCTTGCCTTCCATTGCTTTCCCTTGCCTTCTTTGCGTTCCGTTACTCTTTGCTTGCTTTCCGTGCATTGCCTAGCCTTGCGTTGTCGTGCCTTAGCCTTATCTCGCCTGACCGTGCCTTCCTTTGCTTTAAGCTTTCCTTGCATTGTCGTGCATTGCCTAGCCTTGCGTTGTCGTGCATTAGCCTTGCCTAGCCTCACCGTGCCTTGCCTTGCGTTACTCTTTCCTTGCCTTGCCGTGCATTGCCTAGCCTTGCGTTGTCATGCCTTAGCCTTGCATCGCCTGACCGTGCTTTCCCATGCGTTACCCTTTCCTTGCCTTGCCATGCATTGCCTAGCCGTGCGTTGTCGTGCCTTAGCCTTGTTTCCCCTTGCCGTGCCGTTCCTTCTGTTACACTTGCCTTTCCTTCCTTTCCCTTGCCTTCCTTACCTTCCGTTACTCTTTGCTTGCCTTCCGTGCATTGCCTAGCCTTGCGTTGTCGTGCCTTAGCCTTGCCTCGCCTGAACGTGCTTTCCCATGCGTTACCCTTTCCTTGCCTTGCCGTGCATTGCCTAGCCTGCATTGTCGTGCCTTAGCCTTGTTTCCCCTTGCCGTGCCGTTCCTTCCGTTACCCTTGCCTTTCCTTCCTTTTCCTTGCCTTCCTTACCTTCCGTTACTCTTTGCTTGCCTTCCCTGAATTTCCTAGCCTTGCGTTGTCGTGCCTTAGCCTTATCTCGCCTGACCTTGCCTTCCTTTCCT
Organism: Macrotis lagotis; assembly: GCF_037893015.1. NCBI lineage: Eukaryota > Metazoa > Chordata > Mammalia > Peramelemorphia > Peramelidae > Macrotis > Macrotis lagotis. Next base: position 322,033 of record NW_027421943.1, read on the forward strand.
TTAAGCTTTCCTTGCATTGTCGTGCATCGCCTAGCCTTGCGTTTTCGTGCATTAGCCTTGCCTAGCCTCACCGGGCCTTTCCTTGCGTTACCCTTTGCTTGCCTTGCCGTGCATTGCCTAGCCGTGCCTTGTCGTGCCTTAGCCTTGTTTCCCCTTGCCGTGCGGTTCCTTCCGTTACACTTGCCTTTCTTTGCTTTCCCTTTCCTTCCTTACCTTCCGTTTCTCTTTGCTTGCCTTCCGTGCATTGCCTAGCCTTGGGTTGTCGTGCCTTAGCCTTCCTCGCCTGACCGTGCTTTCCCATGCGTTACCCTTTCCTTGCCTTGCCTTGCCGTGCATTGCCTAGCGTGCGTTGTCGTGCCTTAGCCTTGTTTCCCCTTGCCGTGCCGTTCCTTCCGTTACCATTGCCTTTCCTTGCTTTCCCTTGCCTTCCTTACCTTCCGTTACTCTTTGCTTGCCTTCTGTGCATTGCCTAGCCTTGCGTTGTCGTGCCTTAGCCTTATCTCGCCTGACCGTGCCTTCCTTTGCTTTAAGCTTTCCTTGCATTGTCGTGCATTGCCTAGCCTTGCGTTGTCGTGCATTAACCTTGCCTAGCCTCACCGTGCCTTGCCTTGCGTTACCCTTTCCTTGCCTTGCCGTGCATTGCCTAGCCGTGCGTTGTCGTGCCTTAGCCTTGATTCCCCTTGCCGTGGCGTGCCTTTTGTTACACTTGCCTTGCCTGGCTTTGCCTTGCTTCCTTTCCTTCCGTTACTCTTTCCTTGCCATGCCGTGCATTGCCTAGCCTTGCATTGTCGTGCCTTATCCTTGCCTCACCTGACCGTGCCTTCCCCTGTGTTACCCTTTCCTTGCCTTGCCGTGCATTGCCTAGCGTGCGTTGTAGTGCCTTAGCCTTGTTTCCCCTTGCCGTGCCGTTCCTTCCATTACCATTGCCTTTCCTTGCTTTCCCTTGCCTTCCTTACCTTCCGTTACTCTTTGCTTGCCTTCCGTGCATTGCGTAGCCTTGCGTTGTCGTGCCTTAGCCTTATCTCGCCTGACCGTGCCTTCCTTTGCTTTAAGCTTTCCTTGCATTGTCGTGCATTGCCTAGCCTTGCGTTGTCGTGCATTAACCTTGCCTAGCATCACCGTGCCTTGCCTTGCGTTACCCTTTCCTTGCCTTGCCGTGCATTTCCTAGCCGTGTGTTGTCGTGCCTTAGCCTTGTTTCCCCTTGCCGTGCCGTCCTTCCGTTACTCTTGCCTTCCCTTGCTTTCACTTTCCTTCCTTGCATTCCGTTACTCCTTGCTTGCTTTCCGTGCATTGCCTAGCCTTGCGTTGGCATGCGTTAGCCTTGCCTCGCCTGACCGTGCTTTCCCATGCGTTGCCCTTTCCTTGCCTTGCCGTGCATTGCCTAGCGTGCGTTGTCGTGCCTTAGCCTTGTTAACCCTTGCCGTGCCGTTCCTTCCGTTACCCTTGCCTTCCCTTGCTTTCCCTTTCCTTCCTTGCATTCCGTTACTCCTTGCTTGCTTTCCGTGCATTGCCTAGCCTTGCGTTGGCTTTCCTTAGCCTTGCCTCGCCTGACCGTGCTTTCCCATGCGTTACCCTTTCCTTGCCTTGCGGTGCATTGCCTAGCGTGCGTTGTCGTGCCTTAGACTTGTTTCCCCTTGCCGTGCCGTTCCTTCCGTTATACTTGCCTTCCCTTGCTTTCCCTTTCCTTCCTGCATTCTGTTACTCCTTGCTTGCTTTCCGTTCATTGCCTAGTCTTGCGTTGGCTTTCCGTAGCCTTGCCTCGCCTGACCGTGCTTTCCCATGCGTTACCCTTTCCTTGCCTTGCCGTGCATTGCCTAGCGTGCGTTGTCGTGCCTTAGCCTTGTTTCCCCTTGCCGTGCCGTTCCTTCCGTTACCATTGCCTTTCCTTGCTTTCCCTTGCCTTCCTTACCTTCCGTTACTCTTTGCTTGCCTTCTGTGCATTGCCTAGCCTTGCGTTGTCGTGCCTTAGCCTTATCTCGCCTGACCGTGCCTTCCTTTGCTTTAAGCTTTCCTTGCATTGTCGTGCATTGCCTAGCCTTGCGTTGTCGTGCATTAACCTTGCCTAGCCTCACCGTGCCTTGCCTTGCGTTACCCTTTCCTTGCCTTGCCGTGCATTGCCTAGCCGTGCGTTGTCGTGCCTTAGCCTTGATTCCCCTTGCCGTGGCGTGCCTTTTGTTACACTTGCCTTGCCTGGCTTTGCCTTGCTTCCTTTCCTTCCGTTACTCTTTCCTTGCCATGCCGTGCATTGCCTAGCCTTGCATTGTCGTGCCTTATCCTTGCCTCACCTGACCGTGCCTTCCCCTGCGTTACCCTTTCCTTGCCTTGCCGTGCATTGCCTAGCGTGCGTTGTAGTGCCTTAGCCTTGTTTCCCCTTGCCGTGCCGTTCCTTCCATTACCATTGCCTTTCCTTGCTTTCCCTTGCCTTCCTTACCTTCCGTTACTCTTTGCTTGCCTTCCGTGCATTGCGTAGCCTTGCGTTGTCGTGCCTTAGCCTTATCTCGCCTGACCATGCCTTCCTTTGCTTTAAGCTTTCCTTGCATTGTCGTGCATTGCCTAGCCTTGCGTTGTCGTGCATTAACCTTGCCTAGCCTCACCGTGCCTTGCCTTGCGTTACCCTTTCCTTGCCTTGCCGTGCATTTCCTAGCCGTGTGTTGTCGTGCCTTAGCCTTGTTACCCCTTGCCGTGCCGTCCTTCCGTTACTGTTGCCTTCCCTTGCTTTCACTTTCCTTCCTTGCATTCCGTTACTCCTTGCTTGCTTTCCGTGCATTGCCTAGCCTTGCGTTGGCTTTCCTTAGCCTTGCCTCGCCTGACCGTGCTTTCCCATGCGTTGCCCTTTCCTTGCCTTGCCGTGCATTGCCTAGCGTGCGTTGTCGTGCCTTAGCCTTGTTTCCCCTTGCCGTGCCGTTCCTTCCGTTACCCTTGCCTTCCCTTGCTTTCCCTTTCCTTCCTTGCATTCCGTTACTCCTTGCTTGCTTTCCGTGCATTGCCTAGCCTTGCGTTGGCTTTCCTTAGCCTTGCCTCGCCTGACCGTGCTTTCCCATGCGTTACCCTTTCCTTGCCTTGCGGTGCATTGCCTAGCGTGCGTTGTCGTGCCTTAGCCTTGTTTCCCCTTGCCGTGCCGTTCCTTCCGTTATACTTGCCTTCCCTTGCTTTCCCTTTCCTTCCTGCATTCTGTTACTCCTTGCTTGCTTTCCGTTCATTGCCTAGCCTTGCGTTGGCTTTCCGTAGCCTTGCCTCGCCTGACCGTGCTTTCCCATGCGTTACCCTTTCCTTGCCTTGCCGTGCATTGCCTAGCGTGCGTTGTCGTGCCTTAGCCTTGTTTCCCCTTGCCGTGCCGTTCCTTCCGTTACACTTGCCTTTCTTTGCTTTCCCTTGCCTTCCTTACCTTCCGTTACTCTTTGCTTGCCTTCCCTGCATTGCCTACCCTTGCGTTGTCGTGCCTTAGCCTTATCTCGCCTGACCGTGCCTTCCTTTGCTTTAAGCTTTACTTGCATTGTCGTGCATTGCCAAGCCTTGCGTTGTCGTGCATTAGACTTGCCTAGCCTCACCGTGCCTTGCCTTGCGATACCCTTTCCTTGCCTTGCCGTGCATTTCCTAGCCGTGTGTTGTCGTGCCTTAGCCTTGTTTCCCCTTGCCGTTGCGTGCCTTTTGTTACACTTGCCTTGCCTGGCTTTGCCTTGCCTTCTTTCCTTCCGTTACTCTTTCCTTGCCTTGCCGTGCATTGCCTAGCCCTGCGTTGTCGTGCCTTAGCCTTGTTACCCCTTGCCGTTCCGTTCCTTCCGTTACCCTTGCCTTCCATTGCTTTCCCTTGCCTTCTTTGCGTTCCGTTACTCTTTGCTTGCTTTCCGTGCATTGCCTAGCCTTGCGTTGTCGTGCCTTAGCCTTATCTCGCCTGACCGTGCCTTCCTTTGCTTTAAGCTTTCCTTGCATTGTCGTGCATTGCCTAGCCTTGCGTTGTCGTGCATTAACCTTGCCTAGCCTCACCGTGCCTTGCGTTGCGTTACTCTTTACTTGCCTTGCCGTGCATTTCCTAGCCTTGCATTGTCGTGCCTTATCCTTGCCTCACCTGACCGTGCCTTCCCCTGCGTTACCCTTTCCTTGCCTTGCCGTGCATTGCCTAACCCTGCGTTGCCGTGCCTTAGCCTTGTTACCCCTTGCCGTGCCGTTCCTTCCGTTACCCTTGCCTTCCCTTGCTTTCCCTTGCCTTCCTTGCGTTCCGTTACTCTTTGCTTGCTTTCCGTGCATTGCCTAGCCTTGCGTTGTCATGCCTTAGCCTTGCATCGCCTGACCGTGCTTTCCCATGCGTTACCCTTTCCTTGCCTTGCCGTGCATTGCCTAGCCGTGCGTTGTCGTGCCTTAGCCTTGTTTCCCCTTGCCGTGCCGTTCCTTCCGTTACACTTGCCTTTCCTTCCTTTCCCTTGCCTTCCTTACCTTCCGTTACTCTTTGCTTGCCTTCCGTGCATTGCCTAGCCTTGCGTTGTCGTGCCTTAGCCTTGCCTCGCCTGACCGTGCCTTCCCATGCGTTACCCTTTCCTTGCCTTGCCGTGCATTGCCTAGCCTGCGTTGCCGTGCCTTAGCCTTGTTTCCCCTTGCCGTGCCGTTCCTTCCGTTACCCTGGCCTTTCCTTGCTTTCCCTTGCCTTCCTTACCTTCCGTTACTCTTTGCTTGCCTTCCGTGCATTGCCTAGCCTTGCGTTGTCGTGCCTTAGCCTTATCTCGCCTGACCGTGCCTTCCTTTGCTTTAAGCTTTCCTTGCATTGTCGTGCATTGCCTAGCCTTGCGTTGTCGTGCATTAGCCTTGCCTAGCCTCACCGTGCCTTGCCTTGCGTTACCCTTTCCTTGCCTTGCCGTGCATTGCCTAGCCGTGCGTTGTCGTGCATTAGCCTTGATTCCCCTTGCCGTGGCGTGCCTTTTGTTACACTTGCCTTGCCTGGCTTTGCCTTGCCTTCCTTTCCTTCCGTTACTCTTTCCTTGCCTTGCCGTACATTGCCTAGCCTTGCAATGTCGTGCCTTATTCTTGCCTCACCTGACCGTGCCTTCCCCTGCGTTACCCTTTCCTTGCCTTGCCGTGCATTGCCTAGCCGTGCGTTGTCGTGCATTAGCCTTGATTCCCCTTGCCGTGGCGTGCCTTTTGTTACACTTGCCTTGTCTGGCTTTGCCTTGCCTTCCTTGCGTTCCGTTACTCTTTGCTTGCTTTCCGTGCATTGCCTAGCCTTGCGTTGTCATGCCTTAGCCTTGCCTCGCCTGACCGTGCTTTCCCGTGCGTTACCCTTTCCTTGCCTTGCCGTGCATTGCCTAGCCCTGCGTTGTCGTGCCTTAGCCTTCTTACCCCTTGCCGTGCCGTTCCTTCCGTTACCCTTGCCTTCCCTTGCTTTCCCTTGCCTTCCTTGCGTTCCGTTACTCTTTGCTTGCTTTCCGTGCATTGCCTAGCCTTGCGTTGTCATGCCTTAGCCTTGCCTCGCCTGACCGTGCTTTCCCGTGCGTTACCCTTTCCTTGCCTTGCCGTGCATTGCCTAGCGTGCGTTGTCGTGCCTTAGCCTTGTTTCCCCTTGCCGTGCCGTTCCTTCCGTTACACTTGCCTTTCCTTGCTTTCCCTTGCCTTCCTTACCTTCCGTTACTCTTTGCTTGCCTTCCGTGCATTGCCTAGACTTGCGTTGTCGTGCCTTAGCCTTGCCTCGCCTGACCGTGCTTTCCCATGCGTTACCCTTTCCTTGCCTTGCCGTGCATTGCCTAGCGTTCGGTGTCGTGCCTTAGACTTGTTCCCCCTTGCCGTGCCGTTCCTTCCGTTACCCTTGCCTTTCCTTGCTTTTCCTTGCCTTCCTTACCTTCCGTTACTCTTTGCTTGCCTTCCCTGAATTGCCTAGCCTTGCGTTGTCGTGCCTTAGCCTTATCTCGCCTGACCTTGCCTTCCTTTGCTTTAAGCTTTCCTTGCATTGTCGTGCATTGCCTAGCCTTGCGTTTTCGTGCATTAGCCTTGCCTAGCCTCACCGTGCATTGCCTTGCGTTACCCTTTGCTTGCCTTGCCGTGCATTGCCTAGCTGTGCGTTGTCGTGCCTTAGCCTTGTTTCCCCTTGCCGTGCAGTTCCTTCCGTTACACTTGCCTTTTTTTGCTTTCCCTTGCCTTCCTTACCTTCCGTTACTCTTTGCTTGCCTTCCGTGCATTGCCTAGCCTTGCGTTGTCGTGCCTTAGCCTTGCCTCGCCTGAACGTGCTTTCCCATGCGTTACCCTTTCCTTGCCTTGCCGTGCATTGCGTAGACTGCGTTTCCGTGCCTTAGCCTTGTTTCCCCTTGCCGTGCAATTCCTTCCGTTACCCTTGCCTTTCCTTGCTTTTCCTTGCCTTGCTTACCTTCCGTTACTCTTTGCTTCCCTTCCCTGCATTGCCTAGCCTTGCGTTGTGGTGCCTTAGCCTTATCTCGCCTGACCGTGCCTTCCTTTGCTTTAAGCTTTCCTTGCATTGTCGTGCATTGCCTAGCCTTGCGTTGTCGTGCATTAGCCTTGCCTAGCCTCACCGTGCCTTGCCTTGCGTTACCCTTTCCTTGCCTTGCCATGAATTGCCTAGCCGTGCGTTGTCGTGCCGTAGCCTTGTTTCCCCTTGCCGTGGCGTGCCTTTTGTTACACTTGCCTTTCCTGGCTTTGACTTGCCTTCCTTTCCTTCCGTTACTCTTTCCTTGCCTTGCCGTGCATTGCCTAGCCGTGCGTTGTCGTGCCTTAGCCTTGTTACCCCTTGCCGTGCCGTTCCTGCCGTTACCCTTGCCTTCCCTTTCTTTCCCTTGACTTCCTTGCGTTCCGTTACTCTTTGCTTGCTTTCCGTGCATTGCCTAGCCTTGCGTTGTCATGCCTTAGCCTTGCCTCGCCTGACCGTGCTTTCCCATGCGTTACCCTTTCCTTGCCTTGCCGTGCATTGCCTAGCCGTGCGTTGTCGTGCATTAACCTTGCCTAGCCTCACCGTGCCTTGCCTTGCGTTACCCTTTCCTTGCCTTGCCGTGCATTTCCTAGCCGTGAGTTGTCGTGCCTTAGCCTTGATTCCCCTTGCCGTGGCGTGCCTTTTGTTACACTTGCCTTGCCTGGCTTTGCCTTGCTTCCTTTCCTTCCGTTACTCTTTCCTTGCCATGCCGTGCATTGCCTAGCCTTGCATTGTCGTGCCTTATCCTTGCCTCACCTGACCGTGCCTTCCCCTGCGTTACCCTTTCCTTGCCTTGCCGTGCATTGCCTAGCGTGCGTTGTAGTGCCTTAGCCTTGTTTCCCCTTGCCGTGCCGTTCCTTCCATTACCATTGCCTTTCCTTGCTTTCCCTTGCCTTCCTTACCTTCCGTTACTCTTTGCTTGCCTTCCGTGCATTGCGTAGCCTTGCGTTGTCGTGCCTTAGCCTTATCTCGCCTGACCGTGCCTTCCTTTGCTTTAAGCTTTCCTTGCATTGTCGTGCATTGCCTAGCCTTGCGTTGTCGTGCATTAACCTCGCCTAGCCTCACCGTGCCTTGCCTTGCGTTACCCTTTCCTTGCCTTGCCGTGCATTTCCTAGCCGTGTGTTGTCGTGCCTTAGCCTTGTTACCCCTTGCCGTGCCTTCCTTCTGTTACCCTTGCCTTCCCTTGCTTTCCCTTGCCTTCCTTGCCTTCCGTGCATTGTCTAGCCTTGCGTTGTCATTCCTAAGCCTTGCCTCGCCTGACCGTGCCTTGCCTTGCGTTACCCTTTCCTTGCCTTGCCGTGCATTGCCTAGCGTGCGTTGTCGTGCCTTAGCCTTGTTACCCCTTGCCGTGCCGTTCCTTCCGTTACCCTTGCCTTCCCTTTCTTTCCCTTGACTTCCTTGCGTTCCGTTACTCTTTGCTTGCTTTCCGTGCATTGCCTAGCCTTGCGTTGTCATGCCTTAGCCTTGCCTCGCCTGACCGTGCCTTGCCTTGCGTTACCCTTTCCTTGCCTTGCCGTGCTTTGCCTAGCCGTGCGTTGTCGTGCCTTAGCCTTGTTTCCCCTTGCCGTGTCTTCCTTCCGTTACCCTTGCCTTCCCTTGCTTTCCCTTTGCTTCCTTGCATTCCGTTACTGTTTTCTTGCCTTCCGTGCATTACCTAGCCTTGCGTTGTCGTGCCTTAGCCTTGCCTCGCCTGACCGTGCTTTCCCATGAGTTACCCTTTCCTTGCCTTGCCGTGCATTGCCTACCGTGCGTTGTCGTGCCTTAGCCTTGTTTCCCCTTGCCGTGCCGTTCCTTCCGTTACACTTGCCTTCCCTTGCTTTCCCTTTCCTTCCTTGCATTCTGTTACTCCTTGCTTGCTTTCCGTTCATTGCCTAGCCTTGCGTTGGCTTTCCTTAGCCTTGCCTCGCCTGACCGTGCTTTCCCATGCGTTACCCTTTCCTTGCCTTGCCGTGCATTGCCTAGCGTGCGTTGTCGTGCCTTAGCCTTGTTTCCCCTTGCCGTGCCGTTCCTTCCGTTACACTTGCCTTTCCTTGCTTTCCCTTGCCTTCCTTACCTTCCGTTACTCTTTCCTTGCCTAGCCGTGCATTGCCTAGCCTTGCGTTGTCGTGCATTAGCCTTGCCTCCCCTGACCGTGCCTTGCCTTGCGTTACCCTTTCCTTGCCTTGCCCTGCATTGCCTAGCCCTGTGTTGTCGTGCCTTAGCCTTGTTTTCCCTTACCGTGACGTTCCTTTCGTTACCCTTGCCTTCCCCTGCTTTCCCTTGCATTCCTTGCCTTCCGTTACTCTTTGCTTTCCTTCCGTGCATTGCCTAGCCTTGCGTTGTCGTGCCTTAGCCTTGCCTCGCCTGACAGTGCCTTGCCTTGCGTTACCTTTTCCTTGGCTGGCCGTGCATTGCCTAGCGTTGCGTTGTGGTGCCTTAGCCTTGTTTCACCTTGCCATAGCCTTGCTTGCTTTGCCTTGCTTTGCCTTCGCTTCCATCCATTCCGTTACTCTTTGCTTGCCTTCCGTGCATTGCCTAGCCTTGCGTTGTCGTGCCTTAGCCTTTTTTCACCTTGCCATAGCCTTGCTTGCGTTGCCTTGCTTTGCCTTGCATTCCTTGCCTTCCGTTACTCTTTGCTTGCCTAGCCGTGCACTGCCTAGCCTTGCGTTGTCGTGCATTAGCCTTGCCTCGCCTGACCGTGCCTTGCCTTGCGTTACCCTTTCCTTGCCTTGCCGTGCATTGCCTAGCCGTGCGTTGTCGTGCATTAGCCTTGCCTTGCCTCACCGTGCCTTGCCTTGCGTTACCCTTTCCTTGCCTGGCCGTGCATTGCCTACCCGTGCGTTGCCGTGCCTTAGCCTTGTTTCCCCTTGCCGTGCCGTTCCTTCCGTTACCCTTGCCTTGCCTTGCTTTCCCTTGCCTTCCTTGCCTTCCCTTACTCTTTGTTTGCCTTCCGTGCATTACCTAGCCTTGCGTTGTCGTGTCTTAGCCTTTTTTCACCTTGCCATAGCCTTGCTTGCGTTGCCTTGCTTTGCGTTGCCTTCCTTGCCTTGCGTTACTCTTTGCTAGCCTTCCGTGCATCGCCTAGCCTTGCGTGGTCGTGCCTTAGGCTTTTTTCACCTTGCCATAGCCTTGCTTGCGTTGCCTTGCTTTGCCTTGCATTCCTTGCCTTCCGTTACTCTTTGCTTGCCTTCCGTGCATTGCCTAGCCTTGCGTTGTCGTGCATTAGCCTTGCCTCCCCAAACCGTGCCTTGCCTTGCGTTACCCTTTCCTTGCCTTGCCCTGCATTGCCTAGCCGTGGGTTACCGTGCCTTAGCCTTGTTTCCCCTTGCCGTGCCGTTCCTTCCGTTAACCTTGCCTTCCCTTGCTTTCCCTTGCTTTCCTTGCCTTCCGTTACTCTTTGCTTTCCTTCCGTGCATTGCCTACCCTTGCGTTGTCGTGCCTTAGCCTTGCCTCGCCTGACAGTGCCTTGCCTTGTTTTACCCTTTCCTTACCTTGCCGTGCACTGCCTAGCCTTGCCTTGTCGTGCATTAGCCTTGCCTTCCCTGACCGTGCCTTGCCTGGCGTTACCCTTTCCTTGCCTTGCCGTGCATTGCCTAGCCGTGCGTTGTCGTGCCTTAGCCTTGTTTCCCCTTGCCGTGCCGAACCCTCCGTTACCCTTGCCTTGCCTTGCTTTCCCTTGCCTTCCTTGCCTTCCGTTACTCTTTGCTTGCCTTCCGTGCATTGCCTAGCCTTGCGCTGTCGTGCATTCGCCTTGCCTTGCCTCAGAGTGCCTTGCCTTGCGTTACCTTTTCCTTGGCTGGCCGTGCATTGCCTAGCCGTGCGTTGTGGTGCCTTAGCCTTGTTTCACCTTGCCATAGACTTGCTTGCTTTGCCTTGCTTTGCCTTGCATTCCTTGCCTTCCGTTACTCTTTGCTTGCATTCCGCGCATTGCCTAGCCTTGCGTTTTCCTGCCTTAGCCTTTTTTCACCTTGCCATAGCCTTGCTTGCGTTGCCTTGCTTTGCCTTGCATTCCTTGCCTTCCGTTACTCTTTGCCTTACCATTTCCTTGCCTTCCGTGCATTGCCTAGCCTTGCGTTGTCGTGCATTAGCCTCGCCTAGCCTTACCGTGCCTTGCCTTGCGTTACCCTTTCCTTGCCTAGCTTTGCATTGCTTAACCCTGCGTTGTCGTGCCTTAGCCTTGTTTCCCCTTACCGTGCCGTTCTTTCCGTTACCTTTGCCTTCCCCTGCTTTCCCTTGCCTTCCTTGCCTTCCATTACTCTTTGCTTGCCTTCCGTGCATTGCCTAGCCTTGCGTTTTCGTGCCTTAGCCTTGCCTCGCCTGACCGTGCCTTGCCTTGCGTTACCCTTTCCTTGCCTTGCCGTGCATTACATAGCCGTGCGTTGTCGTGCATCAGCCTTGCCTTGCCTCACCGTGCCTTGCCTTGCGTTACCCTTTCCTTGCCTTGCCGTGCATTGCCTAGCCGTGCGTTGCCGTGCCTTAGCCTTGTTTCCCCTTGCCGTGCCGTTCCTTCCGTTACCCTTGCCTTGCCTTGTTTTCCCTTGCCTTCCTTGCCTTCCGTTACTCTTTGCTTTCCTTCCGTGCATTGCCTAGCCTTGCATTGTCGTGCATTAGCCTTGCCTCCCCAAACCGTGCCTTGCCTTGCGTTACCCTTTCCTTGCCTTTCCCTGCATTGCCTAGAACTGTGTTGTCGTGCCTTAGCCTTGTTTCCCCTTACCGTGCCGTTCCTTTCGTTACCCTTGCCTTCCCCTGTTTCCTTTGCTTTCCTTGCCTTCCGTTACTCTTTGCTTGCCTTCCGTGCATTGCCTCGCCTTGCGTTGTCGTGCCGTAGCCTTGTTTCCCCTTGCCGTGCCGTGCCTGTTGTTACACTTGACTTGCCATGCTTTCCTTGCCTTCCTTTACTTCCGTTACTCTTTGCTCGCCTTCCGTGCATTGCCTAGCCTTGCGTTGTCGTCATTAGCCTTGCCTCGCCTGACCGTGCCTTGCCTTGCGTTACCCTTTCCTTGCCTTGCCGTGCATTGCCTAGCCGTGCGTTGTCGTGCATTAGCCTTGTCTAGCCTTACCGTGCCTTGCCTTGCGTTACCCTTTCCTTGCCTGGCCGTGCATTGCCTAGCCGTGCCTTGCCGTTCCTTAGCCTTGTTTCCCCTTGCCGTGCCTTGCCTTTTGTTACACTTGCCTTGCCTTGCTTTCCCTTGCCTTCCTTGCCTTCCGTTACTCTTTGCTTGCCTTCCGTGCATTGCCTAGCCTTGCGTTGTCGTGCATTAGCCTTGCCTAGCCTCACCGTGCCTTGCCTTGCGTTACCCTTTCCTTGCCTTGCCATGCATTGCCTAGCCGTGCGTTGTCGTGCATTAGCCTTGCCTTGCCTGACCGTGCCTTGCCTTGCGTTACCCTTTCCTTCCCTTGCCGTGCATTGCCTAGCCCTGCGTTGTCGTGCCTTAGCCTTGTTTCCCCTTTCCGTGCCGTTCCTTCCGTTACCCTTGCCTTGCCTTGCTTTCCCTTGCCTTCCTTGCCTTCCGTTACTCTTTGCTTGCCTTCCGTGCATTGCCTAGCCGTGCGTTGTCGTGCATTAGCCTTGCCTTGCCAAACCGTGCCTTGCCTTGCGTTACCCTTTCCTTGCCTTGCCCTGCATTGCCTAGCCCTGTGTTGTCGTACCTTAGCCTTGTTTCCCTTTACCGTGCCGTTCCTTCCGTTACCCTTGCCTTCCCCTGCTTTCCCTTGCCTTCCTTGCCTTCCGTTACTCTTTGGTTGCCTTTCGTGAATTGCCTAGCCTTGCGTTGTGGTGCCTTAGCCTTGCCTCGCCTGACCGTGCCTTGCCTTGCGTTACCCTTTCCTTGCCTTGCCGTGTATTGCCTAGCCGTGCGTTGTCGTGCATTAGCCTTGCCTTGCCTCACCGTGCCTTGCCTTGCGTTACCCTTTCCTTACCTTGCCGTGCCTTGCCTAGCCGTGCGTTGTCGTGCCTTAGCCTTGTTTCCCCTTGCCGTGCCGTTCCTTCCGTTACCCTTGCCTTTCCTTGCTTTCCCTTGCCTTCCTTGCCTTCCGTTACTCTTTGCTTGCCTTCCGTGCATTGCCTAACCTTGCGTTGTCGTGCCTTAGCCTTGCCTCGCCTGACCGTGCCTTGCCTTGCGTTACCCTTTCCTTGCCTTGCCCTGCATTGCCTAGCCCTCTGTTGTCGTGCCTTAGCCTTGTTTCCCCTTACCGTGCCGTTCCTTTCGTTACCCTTGCCTTCCCCTGCTTTCCTTTGCATTCCTTGCCTTCCGTTACTCTTTGCTTGCCTTCCGTGCATTGCCTAGCCTTGCGTTGTCGTGCCTTAGCGTTGTTTCCCCTTGCCGTGCCGTGCCTGTTGTTACACTTGCCTTGCCATGCTTTGTCTTGCCTTCCTTTCCTTCCGTTACTCTTTCCTTGCCTAGCCGTGCACTGCCTAGCCTTGCGATGTCGTGCATTAGCTTTGCCTCGCCTGACAGTGCCTTGCCTTGCGTTACCCTTTCCTTGCCTTGCCGTGCATTGCCTAGCGTGCGTTGTCGTGCCTTAGCCTTGTTTCCCCTTGCCGTGCTGTTCCTGCCGTTTGCCTTCCTTGCTTACCCTTGCCTTGCCTACCTTCCGTTACTCCTTGCTTGCTTTCCGTGCATTGCCTAGCCTTGCGTTGGCTTTCCTTAGCCTTGCCTCGCCTGACCGTGCTTTCCCATGCGTTACCCTTTCCTTGCCTTGCCGTGCATTGCCTAGCGTGCGTTGTCGTGCCTTAGCCTTGTTTCCCCTTGCCGTGCCGTTCCTTCCGTTACACTTGCCTTCCCTTGCTTTCCCTTTCCTTCCTTGCATTCCGTTACTCCTTGTTTGCTTTCCGTTCATTGCCTAGCCTTGCGTTGGCTTTCCTTAGCGTTGCCTCGCCTGACCGTGCTTTCCCATGCGTTACCCTTTCCTTGCCTTGCCGTGCATTGCCTAGCGTGCGTTGTCGTGCCTTAGCCTTGTTTCCCCTTGCCGTGCCGTTCCTTCCGTTACACTTGCCTTTCTTTGCTTTCCCTTGCCTTCCTTACCTTCCGTTACTCTTTGCTTGCCTTCCGTGCATTGCCTAGCCTTGCGTTGTCGTGCCTTAGCCTTATCTCGCCTGACCTTGCCTTCCTTTGCTTTAAGCTTTACTTGCATTGTCGTGCATTGCCAAGCCTTGCGTTGTCGTGCATTAGACTTGCCTAGCCTCACCGTGCCTTGCCTTGCGTTACCCTTTCCTTGCCTTGCCGTGCATTTCCTAGCCGTGTGTTGTCGTGCCTTAGCCTTGTTTCCCCTTGCCGTTGCGTGCCTTTTGTTACACTTGCCTTGCCTGGCTCTGCCTTGCCTTCCTTTCCTTCCGTTACTCTTTCCTTGCCTTGCCGTGCATTGCCTAGCCCTGCGTTGTCGTGCCTTAGCCTTGTTACCCCTTGCCGTGCCGTTCCTTCCGTTACCCTTCCCTTCCATTGCTTTCCCTTGCCTTCGTTGCGTTCCGTTACTCTTTGCTTGCTTTCCGTGCATTGCCTAGCCTTGCGTTGTCGTGCCTTAGCCTTATCTCGCCTGACCGTGCCTTCCTTTGCTTTAAGCTTTCCTTGCATTGTCGTGCATTGCCTAGCCTTGCGTTGTCGTGCATTAGCCTTGCCTAGCCTCACCGTGCCTTGCCTTGCGTTACCCTTTCCTTGCCTTGCCGTGCATTGCCTAGCCGTGCGTTGTCGTGCCTTAGCCTTGCCTCACCTGACCGTGCCTTCCCCTGCGTTACCCTTTCCTTGCCTTGCCGTGCATTGCCTAACCCTGCGTTGCCGTGCCTTAGCCTTGTTACCCCTTGCCGTTCCGTTCCTTCCGTTACCCTTGCCTTCCCTTGCTTTCCCTTGCCTTCCTTGCGTTCCGTTACTCTTTGCTTGCTTTCCGTGCATTGCCTAGCCTTGCGTTGTCATGCCTTAGCCTTGCATCGCCTGACCGTGCTTTCCCATGCGTTACCCTTTCCTTGCCTTGCCGTGCATTGCCTAGCCTGCGTTGCCGTGCCTTAGCCTTGTTTCCCCTTGCCGTGCCGTTCCTTCCGTTACCCTTGCCTTACCTTCCGTTACTCTTTGCTTGCCTTCCCTGCATTTCCTAGCCTTGCGTTGTCGTGCCTTACCCTTATCTCGCCTGACCTTGCCTTCCTTTGCTTTAAGCTTTCCTTGCATTGTCGTGCATCGCCTAGCCTTGCGTTTTCGTGCATTAGCCTTGCCTAGCCTCACCGTGCCTTTCCTTGCGTTACCCTTTGCTTGCCTTCCCGTGCATTGCCTAGCCGTGCCTTGTCGTGCCTTAGCCTTGTTTCCCCTTGCCGTGCCGTTCCTTCCGTTACTCTTGCCTTGCCTTGCTTTCCCTTGCCTTCCTTGCCTTCCGTTACTCTTTGCTTGCCTTCCGTGCATTGCCTAGCCTTGCGCTGTCGTGCATTAGCCTTGCCTTGCCTCAGAGTACCTTGCCTTGCGTTACCTTTTCCTTGGCTGGCCGTGCATTGCCTAGCCGTGCCTTGTGGTGCCTTAGCCTTGTTTCACCTTGCCATAGCCTTGTTACCCTTGCGTTGCCTTGCTTTGCCTTGCATTCCTTGCGTTCCGTTACTCTTTGCTTGCCTTCCGTGCATTGCCTAGCCTTGCGTTGTCGTGCCTTAGCCTTGCCTCGCCTAACCGTGCCTTGCCTTGCGTTACCCTTTCCTTGCCTTGCCGTGCATTGCCTAGCCGTGCGTTGTCGTGCATTAGCCTCGCTTTGCCTTACCGTGCCTTGCCTTGCGTTACCCTTTCCTTGCATGGCCGTGCATTGCTTAGCCTTGCGTTGCCGTGCCTTCGCCTTGTTTCCCCTTGCCGTGCCGTGCCTTTTGTTACACTTGCCTTGCCTTGCTTTGCCTGGCCTTCCTTTCCTTCCGTTACTCTTTCCTTGCCTAGCCGTGCACTGCGTAGCCTTGCGTTGTCGTGCATTAGCCTTGCCTCGCCTGACCGTGCCTTGCCTTGCGTTACCCTTTCCTTGCCTTGCCGTGCATTGCCTAGCCGTGCGTTGTCGTGCCTTAGCCTTGTTTGCCCTTGCCGTGCCGTTCCTTCCGTTACCCTTGCCTTCCCCTGCTTTCCCTTGCCTTCCTTGCCTTCCGTTACTCTTTGCTTGCCTTCCGTGCATTGCCTAGACTTGCGTGGTCGTGCCTTAGCCTTGCCTCGCCTGACCGTGCCTTGCCTTGCGTTACCCTTTCCTTGCCTTGCCGTGCATTGCCTAGCCGTGCGTTGTCGTGCATTAGCCTTGCCTTGCCTCACCGTGCCTTGCCTTGCGTTACCCTTTCCTTGCCTGGCCGTGCATTGCCTAGCTGTGCGTTGCCGTTCCTTAGCCTTGTTTCCCCTTGCCGTGCCTTGCCTTTTGTTACACTTGCCTTGCCTTGCTTTGCCTTGCCTTCCTTTCCTTCCGTTACTCTTTCCTTGCCTAGCCGTGCACTGCCTAGCCTTGCGTTGTCGTGCATTAGCCTTGCCTCCCCAAACCGTGCCTTCCCTTGCGTTACCATTTCCTTGCCTTGCCCTGCATTGCCTAGCCCTGAGTTGTCGTGCCTTAGCCTTGTTTCCCCTTACCGTGCCGTTCCTTTCGTTACCCTTGCCTTCCCCTGCTTTCCCTTGCCTTCCTTGCCTTCCGTTAGTCTTTGCATTCCTTCCGTGCATTGCCTAGCCTTGCGTTGTCGTGCCTTAGCCTTGCCTCACCTGACAGTGCCTTGCCTTGCGTTACCTTTTCCTTGGCTGGCCGTGCATTGCCTAGCGTTGCGTTGTGGTGCCTTAGCCTTGTTTCACCTTGCCATAGCCTTGCTTGCTTTGCCTTGCGTTGCCTTGCCATCCTTCCATTCCGTTACTCTTTGCTTGCCTTCCGTGCATTGCCTAGCCTTCCGTTGTCGTGCCTTAGCCTTTTTTCATCTTGCCATAGCCTTGCTTGCGTTGCCTTGCTTTGCCTTGCATTTCTTGCCTTCCGTTACTCTTTGCTTGCCTTCCGTGCATTGCCTAGCCTTGCGTTGTCGTGCATTAGCCTTGCCTTGCCTCACAGTGCCTTGCCTTGCGTTAACTTTTCCTTGGCTGGCCGTGCATTGCCTAGCCGTGCGTTGTGGTGCCTTAGCCTTGTTTCTCCTTGCCATAGCCTTGCTTGCTTTGCCTTGCGTTGCATTGCATTCCTTGCCTTCCGTTACTCTTTGCTTGCCTTCCGTGCATTGCATAGCCTTGCGTTGTCGTGCCTTAGCCTTGCCTCGCCTAACCGTGCCTTGCCTTGCGTTACCCTTTCCTTGCCTTGCCGTGCATTGCCTAGCCGTGCGTTGTCGTGCATTAGCCTCGCCTTGCCTTACCGTGCCTTGCCTTGCGTTACCCTTTCCTTCCCTGGCTGTGCATTGCTTAGCCTTGCGTTGCCGTGCCTTAGCCTTCTTTGCCCCCTTGCCGTGCCGTGCCTTTTGTTACACTTGCCTTGCCTTGCTTTGCCTTGCCTTCCTTTCCTTCCGTTACTCTTTCCTTGCCTAGCCGTGCACTGCGTAGCCTTGCGTTGTCGTGCATTACCCTTGCCTCGCCCGACCGTGCCTTGCCTGGCGTTACCCTTTCCTTGCCTTGCCGTGCATTTCCTAGCCGTGCGTTGCCGTGCCTTAGCCTTGTTTCCCCTTGCCGTGCCGTGCCTTTTGTTACACTTGCCTTGCCTTGCTTTGCCTTGCCTTCCTTTCCTTCCGTTACTCTTTCCTTGCCTAGCCGTGCACTGCGTAGCCTTGCGTTGTCGTGCATTACCCTTGCCTCGCCTGACCGTGCCTTGCCTTGCGTTACCCTTTCCTTGCCTTGCCGTGCATTACCTAGCCGTGCGTTGTCGTGCCTTAGCCTTGTTTCCCCTTGCCGTGCCGTTCCTTCCGTTACCCTTGCCTTGCCTTGCTTTCCCTTGCCTTCCTTGCCTTCCGTTACTCTTTGCTTGCCTTCCGTGCATTGCCTAGCCTTGCGTTGTCGTGTCTTAGCCTTTTTTCACCTTGCCATAGCCTTGCTTGCGTTGCCTTGCTTTGCCTTGCCTTCCTTGCCTTCCGTTACTCTTTGCTTGCCTTCCGTGCATTGCCTAGCCTTGCGTTGTCGTGCCTTAGCCTTTTTTCACCTTGCCATAGCCTTGCTTGCGTTGCCTTGCTTTGACTTGCCTTCCTTGCCTTCCGTTACTCTTTGCTTGCCTTCCGTGCATTGCCTAGCCGTGCGTTGTCGTGCATTAGCCTTTTTTCACCTTGCCATAGCCTTGCTTGCGTTGCCTTGCTTTGCCTGGCATTCCTTGCCTTCCGTTACTCTTTGCTTGCCTTCCGTGCATTGCCTAGCCTTGCGTTGTCGTGCCTTAGCCTTGCCTCCCCAAACCGTGCCTTGCCTTGCGTTACCCTTTCCTTGCCTTGCCTTGCATTGCCTGGCCCTGCGTTGTCGTGCCTTAGCCTTGTTTCCCCTTGCCTTGCCGTTCCTTCCGTTACAATTGACATGCCTTGCTTTCCCTTACCTTCCTTGCCTTCCGTTAGTCTTTGCTTGCCTTCCGTGCATTGCCTAGACTTGCGTTGTCGTACCTTAGCCTTACTTCGCCTGACAGTGCCTTGCCTTGCGTTACCTTTTCCTTGGCTGGCCGTGCATTGCCTAGAGTTGCGTTGTGGTGCCTTAGCCTTGTTTCACCTTGCCATAGCCTTGCTTGCTTTGCCTTGCTTTGCCTTGCCTTCCTTCCATTCCGTTACTCTTTGCTTGCATTCCGTGCATTGCCTAGCCTTGCGTTGTCGTGCCTTAGCCTTTTTTCACCTTGCCATAGCCTTGCTTGCGTTGCCTTGCTTTGCCTTGCATTCCTTGCCTTCCGTTACTCTTTGCTTGCCTTCCGTGCATTGCCTAGCCGTGTGCGTTGTCGTGCCTTAGCCTTGCCTTGCCTTGCGTTGCCGTGCATTGCCTTGCCGTGCGTTGTCGTGCCTTAGCCTTGTTTCTCCTTGCCGTGCCGTTCCTTCCGTTACCCTTGCCTTGCCTTGCTTTCCCTTGCCTTCCTTGCCTTCCGTTACTCTTTGCTTGCCTTCCGTGCATTGCCTAGCCTTGCGCTGTCGTGCATTAGCCTTGCCTTGCCTCAGAGTACCTTGCCTTGCGTTACCTTTTCCTTGGCTGGCCGTGCATTGCCTAGCCGTGCCTTGTGGTGCCTTAGCCTTGTTTCACCTTGCCATAGCCTTGCTTGCTTTGCCTTGCTTTGCCTTGCATTCCTTACCTTCCGTTACTCTTTGCTTGCCTTCCGTGCATTGCCTAGCCTTGCGTTGTCGTGCCTTAGCCTTGCCTTGCCTCACCGTGCCTTGCTTTGCGTTACCCTTTCCTTGCCTTGCCGTGCATTGCCTAGCCGTGCGTTGTCGTGCCTTAGCCTTGCCTTGCCTCACCGTGCCTTGCCTTGCGTTACCGTTTCCTTGCCTGGCCGTGCATTGCCTAGCCTTGCGTTGCCGTCCCTTCGCCTTGTTTCCCCTTGCCGTGCCGTGCCTTTTGTTACACTTGCCTTGCCTTGCTTTGCCTTGCCTTCCTTTCCTTCCGTTACTCTTTCCTTGCCTAGCCGTGCACTGCGTAGCCTTGCGTTGTCGTGCATTACCCTTGCCTCGCCTGACCGTGCCTTGCCTTGCGTTACCCTTTCCTTGCCTTGCCGTGCATTGCCTAGCCCTGCGTTGTCGTGCCTTAGCCTTGTTTCCCCTTACCGTGCCGTTCCTTCCGTTACCCTTCCCTTCCCTTGCTTTCCCTTGCCTTCCTTGCCTTCCGTTACTCTTTGCTTGCCTTCCGTGCATTGCCTAGCCTTGCGTTGTCGTGCCTTAGCCTTTTTTCACCTTGCCATAGCCTTGCTTGCGTTGCCTTGCTTTGCCTTGCATTCCTTGCCTTCCGTTACTCTTTGCTTGCCTTCCGTGCATTGCCTAGCCTTGCGTTGTCGTGCATTAGCCTTGCCTCGCCTGACCGTGCCTTGCCTTGCGTTACCCTTTCCTTGCCTTGCCGTGCATTGCCTAGCCCTGCGTTGTTGTGCCTTAGCCTTGTTTCCCCTTACCGTGCCGTTCCTTCCGTTACCCTTGCCTTCCCCTGCTTTCCCTTGCCTTCCTTGCCTTCCGTTACTCTTTGCTTGCCTTCCGTGCATTGCCTAGCCTTGCGTTGTCGTGCCTTAGCCTTGCCTCGCCTGACCGTGCCTTGCCTTGCGTTACCCTTTCCTTGCCTTGCGGTGCATTGCCTAGCCGTGCGTTGTCGTGCATCAGCCTTGCCTTGCCTCACCGTGCCTTGCCTTGCGTTACCCTTTCCTTGCCTTGCCCTGCATTGCCTAGCCTTGCGTTGTCGTGCCTTAGCCTTTTTTCTCCTTGCCGTACCGTGCCTGTTGTTACACTTGCCTTGCCATGCTTTGCCTTGCCTTCCTTTCCTTCCATTACTCTTTCTTTGCCTAGCCGTGCACTGCCTAGCCTTGCGATGTCGTGCATTAGCTTTGCCTCGCCTGACAGTGCCTTGCATTGCGTTACCCTTTCCTTGCCTTGCCGTGCATTGGCTAGCCCTGCGTTGCCGTGCCTTAGCCTTGTTTCCCCTTGCCGAGGCGTTCCTTCCGTTAACCTTGCCTTGCCTTGCATTCCCTTGCCTTCCTTGCGTTCCGTTACTCTTTGCTTGCCTTCCGTGCATTGCCTAGCCTTGCGTTGTCGTGCCTTAGCCTTGCCTCGCCTGACCGTGCCTTGCCTTGCGTTACCCTTACCTTGCCTTGCCCTGCATTGCCTAGCCCTGTGTTGTCGTGCCTAAGCCTTGTTTCCCCTTACCGTGCCGTTCCTTTCGTTACCCTTGCCTTCCCCTGCTTTCCCTTGCATTCCTTGCCTTCCGTTACACTTTGCTTGCCTTCCGTGCATTGCCTAGCCTTGCGTTGTCGTGCCTTAGCCTTGCCTCGCCTGACCGTGCCTTGCCTTGCGTTACCCTTTCCTTGCCTTGCCGTGAATTGCTTAGCCTTGCGTTGTCGTGCATCAGCCTTGCCTTGCCTCACCGTGCCTTGCCTTGCGTTACCCTTTCCTTGCCTTGCAGTGCATTGCCTAGCCGTTCGTTGTCGTTCCTTAGCCTTGTTTCCCCTTGCCGTGCCGTTCCTTCCGTTACCCTTGCCTTGCCTTGCTTTGCCTTGCCTTCCTTGCCTTCCGTTACTCTTTGCTTCCCTTCCGTGCATTGCCTAGCCTTGCGTGGGCGTGCCTTAGCCTTTTTTCACCTTGCTATAGACTTGTTTGCGTTGCCTTGCTTTGCATTGCCTTCCTTGCCTTCCGTTACTCTTTGCTTGCCTTCCGTGCATTGCCTAGCCTTGCGTTGTCGTGCATTAGCCTTGCCTCGCCTGACCGTGCCTTGCCTTGCGTTACCCTTTCCTTGCCTTGCCGTGCATTGCCTAGCCCTGCGTTGTCGTGCCTTAGCCTTGTTTCCCCTTACCGTGCCGTTCCTTCCGTTACACTTCCCTTCCCCTGCTTTCCCTTGCCTTCCTTGCCTTCCGTTACTCTTTGCTTGCCTTCCGTGCATTGCCTAGCCTTGCGTTGTCGTGCCTTAGCCTTATCTCGCCTGACCGTGCCTTCCTTTGCTTTAAGCTTTCCTTGCATTGTCGTGCATTGCCTAGCCTTGCGTTGTCGTGCATTAGCCTTGCCTAGCCTCACCGTGCCTTGCCTTGCGTTACCCTTTCCTTGCCTTGCCGTGCATTGCCTAGCCGTGTGTTGTCGTGCCTTAGCCTTGTTTCCCCTTGCCATGGCATGCCTTTTGTTACACTTGCCTTTCCTGGCTTTGACTTGCCTTCCTTTCCTTCCGTTACTCTTTCCTTGCCTTGCCTTGCATTGCCTAGCCTTGCATTGTCGTGCCTTATCCTTGCCTCACCTGACCGTGCCTTCCCCTGCGTTACCCTTTCCTTGCCTTGCCGTGCATTGCCTAAACCTGCGTTGCCGTGCCTTAGCCTTGTTACCCCTTACCGTGCCGTTACTTCCGTTACCCTTGCCTTCCCTTTCTTTCCTTTGCCTTCCTTGCGTTCCGTTACTCTTTGCTTGCTTTCCGTGCATTGCCTAGCCTTGCGTTGTCAGGCCTTAGCCTTGCCTCGCCTGACCGTGCTTTCCCATGCGTTACCCTTTCCTTGCCTTGCCTTGCCATGCATTGCCTAGCCGTGCGTTGTCGTGCCTTAGCCTTGTTTCCCCTTGCCGTGCCGTTCCTTCTGTTACACTTGCCTTTCCTTCCTTTCCCTTGCCTTCCTTACCTTCCGTTACTCTTTGCTTGCCTTCCGTGCATTGCCTAGCCTTGCGTTGTTGTGCCTTAGCCTTGCCTCGCCTGAACGTGCTTTCCCATGCGTTAACCTTTCCTTGCCTTGCCGTGCATTGCCTAGCCTGCATTGCCGTGCCTTAGCCTTGTTTCCCCTTGCCGTGCCGTTCCTTCCGTTACCCTGGCCTTTCCTTCCTTTTCCTTGCCTTGCTTACCTTCCGTTACTCTTTGCTTGCCTTCCCTGAATTTCCTAGCCTTGCGTTGTCGTGCCTTAGCCTTATCTCGCCTGACCTTGCCTTCCTTTCCTTTAAGCTTTCCTTGCATTGTCGTGCATCGCCTAGCCTTGCGTTTTCGTGCATTAGCCTTGCCTAGCCTCACCGGGCCTTTCCTTGCGTTACCCTTTGCTTGCCTTGCCGTGCATTGCCTAGCCGTGCCTTGTCGTGCCTTAGCCTTGTTTCCCCTTGCCGTGCCGTTCCTTCCGTTACCATTGCCTTTCCTTGCTTTCCCTTGCCTTCCTTACCTTCCGTTACTCTTTGCTTGCCTTCTGTGCATTGCCTAGCCTTGCGTTGTCGTGCCTTAGCCTTATCTCGCCTGACCGTGCCTTCCTTTGCTTTAAGCTTTCCTTGCATTGTCGTGCATTGCCTAGCCTTGCGTTGTCGTGCATTAACCTTGCCTAGCCTCACCGTGCCTTGCCTTGCGTTACCCTTTCCTTGCCTTGCCGTGCATTGCCTAGCCGTGCGTTGTCGTGCCTTAGCCTTGATTCCCCTTGCCGTGGCG
Organism: Macrotis lagotis; assembly: GCF_037893015.1. Taxonomy (NCBI): domain Eukaryota; kingdom Metazoa; phylum Chordata; class Mammalia; order Peramelemorphia; family Peramelidae; genus Macrotis; species Macrotis lagotis. The sequence goes on from NW_027421943.1 coordinate 344,381, forward strand.
TGCCTTTTGTTACACTTGCCTTGCCTGGCTTTGCCTTGCTTCCTTTCCTTCCGTTACTCTTTCCTTGCCATGCCGTGCATTGCCTAGCCTTGCATTGTCGTGCCTTATCCTTGCCTCACCTGACCGTGCCTTCCCCTGCGTTACCCTTTTCTTGCCTTGCCGTGCATTGCCTAGCGTGCGTAGTAGTGCCTTAGCCTTGTTTCCCCTTGCCGTGCCGTTCCTTCCATTACCATTGCCTTTCCTTGCTTTCCCTTGCCTTCCTTACCTTCCGTTACTCTTTGCTTGCCTTCCGTGCATTGCGTAGCCTTGCGTTGTCGTGCCTTAGCCTTATCTCGCCTGACCGTGCCTTCCTTTGCTTTAAGCTTTCCTTGCATTGTCGTGCATTGCCTAGCCTTGCGTTGTCGTGCATTAACCTTGCCTAGCCTCACCGTGCCTTGCCTTGCGTTACCCTTTCCTTGCCTTGCCGTGCATTTCCTAGCCGTGTGTTGTCGTGCCTTAGCCTTGTTACCCCTTGCCGTGCCATCCTTCCGTTGCTCTTGCCTTCCCTTGCTTTCACTTTCCCTCCTTGCATTCCGTTACTCCTTGCTTGCTTTCCGTGCATTGCCTAGCCTTGCGTTGGCTTTCCTTAGCCTTGCCTCGCCTGACCGTGCTTTCCCATGCGTTGCCCTTTCCTTGCCTTGCCGTGCATTGCCTAGCGTGCGTTGTCGTGCCTTAGCCTTGTTTCCCCTTGCCGTGCCGTTCCTTCCGTTACCCTTGCCTTCCCTTGCTTTCCCTTTCCTTCCTTGCATTCCGTTACTCCTTGCTTGCTTTCCGTGCATTGCCTAGCCTTGCGTTGGCTTTCCTTAGCCTTGCCTCGCCTGACCGTGCTTTCCCATGCGTTACCCTTTCCTTGCCTTGCGGTGCATTGCCTAGCGTGCGTTGTCGTGCCTTAGCCTTGTTTCCCCTTGCCGTGCCGTTCCTTCCGTTATACTTCCCTTCCCTTGCTTTCCCTTTCCTTCCTGCATTCTGTTACTCCTTGCTTGCTTTCCGTTCATTGCCTAGCCTTGCGTTGGCTTTCCTTAGCCTTGCCTCGCCTGACCGTGCTTTCCCATGCGTTACCCTTTCCTTGCCTTGCCGTGCATTGCCTAGCGTGCGTTGTCGTGCCTTAGCCTTGTTTCCCCTTGCCGTGCCGTTCCTTCCGTTACACTTGCCTTTCTTTGCTTTCCCTAGCCTTCCTTACCTTCCGTTACTCTTTGCTTGCCTTCCGTGCATTGCCTAGCCTTGCGTTGTCGTGCCTTAGCCTTATCTCGCCTGACCGTGCCTTCCTTTGCTTTAAGCTTTACTTGCATTGTCGTGCATTGCCAAGCCTTGCGTTGTCGTGCATTAGACTTGCCTAGCCTCACCGTGCCTTGCCTTGCGATACCCTTTCCTTGCCTTGCCGTGCATTTCCTAGCCGTGTGTTGTCGTGCCTTAGCCTTGTTTCCCCTTGCCGTTGCGTGCCTTTTGTTACACTTGCCTTGCCTGGCTTTGCCTTGCCTTCTTTCCTTCCGTTACTCTTTCCTTGCCTTGCCGTGCATTGCCTAGCCCTGCGTTGTCGTGCCTTAGCCTTGTTACCCCTTGCCGTTCCGTTCCTTCCGTTACCCTTGCCTTCCATTGCTTTCCCTTGCCTTCCTTGCGTTCCGTTACTCTTTGCTTGCTTTCCGTGCATTGCCTAGCCTTGCGTTGTCGTGCCTTAGCCTTATCTCGCCTGACCGTGCCTTCCTTTGCTTTAAGCTTTACTTGCATTGTCGTGCATTGCCTAGCCTTGCGTTGTCGTGCATTAGCCTTGCCTAGCCTCACCGTGCCTTGCCTTGCGTTACTCTTTCCTTGCCTTGCCTTGCATTGCCTAGCCTTGCATTGTCGTGCCTTATCCTTGCCTCACCTGACCGTGCCTTCCCCTGCGTTACCCTTTCCTTGCCTTGCCGTGCATTGCCTAGCCGTTCGTTGTCGTTCCTTAGCCTTCTTTCCCCTTGCCGTGCCGTTCCTTCCGTTACCCTTGCTTTGCCTTGCTTTGCCTTGCCTTCCTTGCCTTCCGTTACTCTTTGCTTCCCTTCCGTGCATTGCCTAGCCTTGCGTGGTCGTGCCTTAGCCTTTTTTCACCTTGCTATAGACATGCTTGCGTTGCCTTGCTTTGCATTGCCTTCCTTGCCTTCCGTTACTCTTTGCTTGCCTTCCGTGCATTGCCTAGCCTTGCGTTGTCGTGCATTAGCCTTGCCTCGCCTGACCGTGCCTTGCCTTGCGTTACCCTTTCCTTGCCTTGCCGTGCATTGCCTAGCCCTGCGTTGTCGTGCCTTAGCCTTGTTTCCCCTTACCGTGCCGTTCCTTCCGTTACACTTCCCTTCCCCTGCTTTCCCTTGCCTTCCTTGCCTTCCGTTACCCTTTGCTTGCCTTCCGTGCATTGCCTAGCCTTGCGTTGTCGTGCCTTAGCCTTATCTCGCCTGACCGTGCCTTCCTTTGCTTTAAGCTTTCCTTGCATTGTCGTGCATTGCCTAGCCTTGCGTTGTCGTGCATTAGCCTTGCCTAGCCTCACCGTGCCTTGCCTTGCGTTACCCTTTCCTTGCCTTGCCGTGCATTGCCTAGCCGTGTGTTGTCGTGCCTTAGCCTTGTTTCCCCTTGCCGTGGCGTGCCTTTTGTTACACTTGCCTTTCCTGGCTTTGACTTGCCTTCCTTTCCTTCCGTTACTCTTTCCTTGCCTTTCCTTGCATTGCCTAGCCTTGCATTGTCGTGCCTTATCCTTGCCTCACCTGACCGTGCCTTCCCCTGCGTTACCCTTTCCTTGCCTTGCCGTGCATTGCCTAAACCTGCTTGCCGTGCCTTAGCCTTGTTACCCCTTACCGTGCCGTTACTTCCGTTACCCTTGCCTTCCCTTTCTTTCCTTTGCCTTCCTTGCGTTCCGTTACTCTTTGCTTGCTTTCCGTGCATTGCCTAGCCTTGCGTTGTCAGGCCTTAGCCTTGCCTCGCCTGACCGTGCTTTCCCATGCGTTACCCTTTCCTTGCCTTGCCATGCATTGCCTAGCCGTGCGTTGTCGTGCCTTAGCCTTGTTTCCCCTTGCCGTGCCGTTCCTTCTGTTACACTTGCCTTTCCTTCCTTTCCCTTGCCTTCCTTACCTTCCGTTACTCTTTGCTTGCCTTCCGTGCATTGCCTAGCCTTGCGTTGTCGTGCCTTAGCCTTATCTCGCCTGACCTTGCCTTCCTTTCCTTTAAGCTTTCCTTGCATTGTCGTGCATCGCCTAGCCTTGCGTTTTCGTGCATTAGCCTTGCCTAGCCTCACCGGGCCTTTCCTTGCGTTACCCTTTGCTTGCCTTGCCATGCATTGCCTAGCCGTGCCTTGTCGTGCCTTAGCCTTGTTTCCCCTTGCCGTGCGGTTCCTTCCGTTACACTTGCCTTTCTTTGCTTTCCCTTTCCTTCCTTACCTTCCGTTTCTCTTTGCTTGCCTTCCGTGCATTGCCTAGCCTTGGGTTGTCGTGCCTTAGCCTTCCTCGCCTGACCGTGCTTTCCCATGCGTTACCCTTTCCTTGCCTTGCCTTGCCGTGCATTGCCTAGCGTGCGTTGTCGTGCCTTAGCCTTGTTTCCCCTTGCCGTGCCGTTCCTTCCGTTACCATTGCCTTTCCTTGCTTTCCCTTGCCTTCCTTACCTTCCGTTACTCTTTGCTTGCCTTCTGTGCATTGCCTAGCCTTGCGTTGTCGTGCCTTAGCCTTATCTCGCCTGACCGTGCCTTCCTTTGCTTTAAGCTTTCCTTGCATTGTCGTGCATTGCCTAGCCTTGCGTTGTCGTGCATTAACCTTGCCTAGCCTCACCGTGCCTTGCCTTGCGTTACCCTTTCCTTGCCTTGCCGTGCATTGCCTAGCCGTGCGTTGTCGTGCCTTAGCCTTGATTCCCCTTGCCGTGGCGTGCCTTTTGTTACACTTGCCTTGCCTGGCTTTGCCTTGCTTCCTTTCCTTCCGTTACTCTTTCCTTGCCATGCCGTGCATTGCCTAGCCTTGCATTGTCGTGCCTTATCCTTGCCTCACCTGACCGTGCCTTCCCCTGCGTTACCCTTTCCTTGCATTGCCGTGCATTGCCTAGCGTTCGTTGTAGTGCCTTAGCCTTGTTTCCCCTTGCCGTGCCGTTCCTTCCATTACCATTGCCTTTCCTTGCTTTCCCTTGCCTTCCTTACCTTCCGTTACTCTTTGCTTGCCTTCCGTGCATTGCGTAGCCTTGCGTTGTCGTGCCTTAGCCTTATCTCGCCTGACCGTGCCTTCCTTTGCTTTAAGCTTTGCTTGCATTGTCGTGCATTGCCTAGCCTTGCGTTGTCGTGCATTAACCTTGCCTAGCCTCACCGTGCCTTGCCTTGCGTTACCCTTTCCTTGCCTTGCCGTGCATTTCCTAGCCGTGTGTTGTCGTGCCTTAGCCTTGTTACCCCTTGCCGTGCCGTCCTTCCGTTACTCTTGCCTTCCCTTGCTTTCACTTTCCTTCCTTGCATTCCGTTACTCCTTGCTTGCTTTCCGTGCATTGCCTAGCTTTGCGTTGGCTTTCCTTAGCCTTGCCTCGCCTGACCGTGCTTTCCCATGCGTTGCCCTTTCCTTGCCTTGCCGTGCATTGCCTAGCGTGCGTTGTCGTGCCTTAGCCTTGTTTCCCCTTGCCGTGCCGTTCCTTCCGTTACCCTTGCCTTCCCTTGCTTTCCCTTTCCTTCCTTGCATTCCGTTACTCCTTGCTTGCTTTCCGTGCATTGCCTAGCCTTGCGTTGGCTTTCCTTAGCCTTGCCTCGCCTGACCGTGCTTTCCCATGCGTTACCCTTTCCTTGCCTTGCGGTGCATTGCCTAGCGTGCGTTGTCGTGCCTTAGCCTTGTTTCCCCTTGCCGTGCCGTTCCTTCCGTTATACTTGCCTTCCCTTGCTTTCCCTTTCCTTCCTGCATTCTGTTACTCCTTGCTTGCTTTCCGTTCATTGCCTAGCCTTGCGTTGGCTTTCCTTAGCCTTGCCTCGCCTGACCGTGCTTTCCCATGCGTTACCCTTTCCTTGCCTTGCCGTGCATTGCCTAGCGTGCGTTGTCGTGCCTTAGCCTTGATTCCCCTTGCCGTGGCGTGCCTTTTGTTACACTTGCCTTGCATGGCTTTGCCTTGCTTCCTTTCCTTCCGTTACTCTTTCCTTGCCATGCCGTGCATTGCCTAGCCTTGCATTGTCGTGCCTTATCCTTGCCTCACCTGACCGTGCCTTCCCCTGCGTTACCCTTTCCTTGCCTTGCCGTGCATTGCCTAGCGTGCGTTGTAGTGCCTTAGCCTTGTTTCCCCTTGCCGTGCCGTTCCTTCCATTACCATTGCCTTTCCTTGCTTTCCCTTGCCTTCCTTACCTTCCGTTACTCTTTGCTTGCCTTCCGTGCATTGCGTAGCCTTGCGTTGTCGTGCCTTAGCCTTATCTCGCCTGACCGTGCCTTCCTTTGCTTTAAGCTTTCCTTGCATTGTCGTGCATTGCCTAGCGTTGCGTTGTCGTGCATTAACCTTGCCTAGCCTCACCGTGCCTTGCCTTCCGTTACCCTTTCCTTGCCTTGCCGTGCATTTCCTAGCCGTGTGTTGTCGTGCCTTAGCCTTGTTACCCCTTGCCGTGCCGTCCTTCCGTTACTCTTGCCTTCCCTTGCTTTCCCTTTCCCTCCTTGCATTCCGTTACTCCTTGCTTGCTTTCCGTGCATTGCCTAGCCTTGCGTTGGCTTTCCTTAGCCTTGCCTCGCCTGACCGTGCTTTCCCATGCGTTGCCCTTTCCTTGCCTTGCCGTGCATTGCCTAGCGTGCGTTGTCGTGCCTTAGCCTTGTTTCCCCTTGCCGTGCCGTTCCTTCCGTTACCCTAGCCTTCCCTTGCTTTCCCTTTCCTTCCTGCATTCTGTTACTCCTTGCTTGCTTTCCGTTCATTGCCTAGCCTTGCGTTGGCTTTCCTTAGCCTTGCCTCGCCTGACCGTGCTTTCCCATGCGTTACCCTTTCCTTGCCTTGCCGTGCATTGCCTAGCGTGCGTTGTCGTGCCTTAGCCTTGTTTCCCCTTGCCGTGCCGTTCCTTCCGTTACACTTGCCTTTCTTTGCTTTCCCTAGCCTTCCTTACCTTCCGTTACTCTTTGCTTGCCTTCCGTGCATTGCCTAGCCTTGCGTTGTCGTGCCTTAGCCTTATCTCGCCTGACCGTGCCTTCCTTTGCTTTAAGCTTTACTTGCATTGTCGTGCATTGCCAAGCCTTGCGTTGTCGTGCATTAGACTTGCCTAGCCTCACCGTGCCTTGCCTTGCGATACCCTTTCCTTGCCTTGCCGTGCATTTCCTAGCCGTGTGTTGTCGTGCCTTAGCCTTGTTTCCCCTTGCCGTTGCGTGCCTTTTGTTACACTTGCCTTGCCTGGCTTTGCCTTGCCTTCTTTCCTTCCGTTACTCTTTCCTTGCCTTGCCGTGCATTGCCTAGCCCTGCGTTGTCGTGCCTTAGCCTTGTTACCCCTTGCCGTTCCGTTCCTTCCGTTACCCTTGCCTTCCATTGCTTTCCCTTGCCTTCCTTGCGTTCCGTTACTCTTTGCTTGCTTTCCGTGCATTGCCTAGCCTTGCGTTGTCGTGCCTTAGCCTTATCTCGCCTGACCGTGCCTTCCTTTGCTTTAAGCTTTACTTGCATTGTCGTGCATTGCCTAGCCTTGCGTTGTCGTGCATTAGCCTTGCCTAGCCTCACCGTGCATTGCCTTGCGTTACTCTTTCCTTGCCTTGCCGTGCATTGCCTAGCCTTGCATTGTCGTGCCTTATCCTTGCCTCACCTGACCGTGCCTTCCCCTGCGTTACCCTTTCCTTGCCTTGCCGTGCATTGCCTAGCCGTTCGTTGTCGTTCCTTAGCCTTGTTTCCCCTTGCCGTGCCGTTCCTTCCGTTACCCTTGCTTTGCCTTGCTTTGCCTTGCCTTCCTTGCCTTCCGTTACTCTTTGCTTCCCTTCCGTGCATTGCCTAGCCTTGCGTGGTCGTGCCTTAGCCTTTTTTCACCTTGCTATAGACATGCTTGCGTTGCCTTGCTTTGCATTGCCTTCCTTGCCTTCCGTTACTCTTTGCTTGCCCTCCGTGCATTGCCTAGCCTTGCGTTGTCGTGCATTAGCCTTGCCTCGCCTGACCGTGCCTTGCCTTGCGTTACCCTTTCCTTGCCTTGCCGTGCATTGCCTAGCCCTGCGTTGTCGTGCCTTAGCCTTGTTTCCCCTTACCGTGCCGTTCCTTCCGTTACACTTCCCTTCCCCTGCTTTCCCTTGCCTTCCTTGCCTTCCGTTACTCTTTGCTTGCCTTCCGTGCATTGCCTAGCCTTGCGTTGTCGTGCCTTAGCCTTATCTCGCCTGACCGTGCCTTCCTTTGCTTTAAGCTTTCCTTGCATTGTCGTGCATTGCCTAGCCTTGCGTTGTCGTGCATTAGCCTTGCCTAGCCTCACCGTGCCTTGCCTTGCCTTACCCTTTCCTTGCCTTGCCGTGCATTGCCTAGCCCTGCGTTGTCGTGCCTTAGCCTTGTTTCCCCTTACCGTGCCGTTCCTTCCGTTACCCTTCCCTTCCCCTGCTTTCCCTTGTCTTCCTTGCCTTCCGTTATTCTTTGCTTGCCTTCCGTGCATTGCCTAGCCTTGCGTTGTCGTGCCTTAGCCTTGCCTCGCCTGACCGTGCCTTGCCTTGCGTTACCCTTTCCTTGCCTTGCGGTGCATTGCCTAGCCGTGCGTTGTCGTGCATCAGCCTTGCCTTGCCTCACCGTGCCTTGCCTTGCGTTACCCTTTCCTTGCCTTGCCCTGCATTGCCTAGCCTTGCGTTGTCGTGCCTTAGCCTTTTTTCTCCTTGCCGTACCGTGCCTGTTGTTACACTTGCCTTGCCATGCTTTGCCTTGCCTTCCTTTCCTTCCATTACTCTTTCTTTGCCTAGCCGTGCACTGCCTCGCCTTGCGATGTCGTGCATTAGCTTTGCCTCGCCTGACAGTGCCTTGCCTTGCGTTACCCTTTCCTTGCCTTGCCGTGCATTGCCTAGCCCTGCGTTGCCGTGCCTTAGCCTTGTTTCCCCTTGCCGAGGCGTTCCTTCCGTTAACCTTGCCTTGCCTTGCATTCCCTTGCCTTCCTTGCGTTCCGTTACTCTTTGCTTGCCTTCCGTGCATTGCCTAGCCTTGCGTTGTCGTGCCTTAGCCTTGCCTCGCCTGACCGTGCCTTGCCTTGCGTTACCCTTACCTTGCCTTGCCCTGCATTGCCTAGCCCTGTGTTGTCGTGCCTAAGCCTTGTTTCCCCTTACCGTGCCGTTCCTTTCGTTACCCTTGCCTTCCCCTGCTTTCCCTTGCATTCCTTGCCTTCCGTTACACTTTGCTTGCCTTCCGTGCATTGCCTAGCCTTGCGTTGTCGTGCCTTAGCCTTGCCTCGCCTGACCGTGCCTTGCCTTGCGTTACCCTTTCCTTGCCTTGCCGTGAATTGCTTAGCCTTGCGTTGTCGTGCATCAGCCTTGCCTTGCCTCACCGTGCCTTGCCTTGCGTTACCCTTTCCTTGCCTTGCAGTGCATTGCCTAGCCGTTCGTTGTCGTTCCTTAGCCTTGTTTCCCCTTGCCGTGCCGTTCCTTCCGTTACCCTTGCTTTGCCTTGCTTTGCCTTGCCTTCCTTGCCTTCCGTTACTCTTTGCTTCCCTTCCGTGCATTGCCTAGCCTTGCGTGGTCGTGCCTTAGCCTTTTTTCACCTTGCTATAGACATGCTTGCGTTGCCTTGCTTTGCATTGCCTTCCTTGCCTTCCGTTACTCTTTGCTTGCCTTCCGTGCATTGCCTAGCCTTGCGTTGTCGTGCATTAGCCTTGCCTCGCCTGACCGTGCCTTGCCTTGCGTTACCCTTTCCTTGCCTTGCCGTGCATTGCCTAGCCCTGCGTTGTCGTGCCTTAGCCTTGTTTCCCCTTACCGTGCCGTTCCTTCCGTTACACTTCCCTTCCCCTGCTTTCCCTTGCCTTCCTTGCCTTCCGTTACTCTTTGCTTGCCTTCCGTGCATTGCCTAGCCTTGCGTTGTCGTGCCTTAGCCTTATCTCGCCTGACCGTGCCTTCCTTTGCTTTAAGCTTTCCTTGCATTGTCGTGCATTGCCTAGCCTTGCGTTGTCGTGCATTAGCCTTGCCTAGCCTCACCGTGCCTTGCCTTGCGTTACCCTTTCCTTGCCTTGCCGTGCATTGCCTAGCCGTGTGTTGTCGTGCCTTAGCCTTGTTTCCCCTTGCCATGGCATGCCTTTTGTTACACTTGCCTTTCCTGGCTTTGACTTGCCTTCCTTTCCTTCCGTTACTCTTTCCTTGCCTTGCCTTGCATTGCCTAGCCTTGCATTGTCGTGCCTTATCCTTGCCTCACCTGACCGTGCCTTCCCCTGCGTTACCCTTTCCTTGCCTTGCCGTGCATTGCCTAAACCTGCGTTGCCGTGCCTTAGCCTTGTTACCCCTTACCGTGCCGTTACTTCCGTTACCCTTGCCTTCCCTTCCCCTGCTTTCCCTTGCCTTCCTTGCGTTCCGTTACTCTTTGCTTGCTTTCCGTGCATTGCCTAGCCTTGCGTTGTCAGGCCTTAGCCTTGCCTCGCCTGACCGTGCTTTCCCATGCGTTACCCTTTCCTTGCCTTGCCATGCATTGCCTAGCCGTGCGTTGTCGTGCCTTAGCCTTGTTTCCCCTTGCCGTGCCGTTCCTTCTGTTACACTTGCCTTTCCTTCCTTTCCCTTGCCTTCCTTACCTTCCGTTACTCTTTGCTTGCCTTCCGTGCATTGCCTAGCCTTGCGTTGTTGTGCCTTAGCCTTGCCTCGCCTGAACGTGCTTTCCCATGCGTTAACCTTTCCTTGCCTTGCCGTGCATTGCCTAGCCTGCATTGCCGTGCCTTAGCCTTGTTTCCCCTTGCCGTGCCGTTCCTTCCGTTACCCTGGCCTTTCCTTCCTTTTCCTTGCCTTGCTTACCTTCCGTTACTCTTTGCTTGCCTTCCCTGAATTTCCTAGCCTTGCGTTGTCGTGCCTTAGCCTTATCTCGCCTGACCTTGCCTTCCTTTCCTTTAAGCTTTCCTTGCATTGTCGTGCATCGCCTAGCCTTGCGTTTTCGTGCATTAGCCTTGCCTAGCCTCACCGGGCCTTTCCTTGCGTTACCCTTTGCTTGCCTTGCCGTGCATTGCCTAGCCGTGCCTTGTCGTGCCTTAGCCTTGTTTCCCCTTGCCGTGCCGTTCCTTCCGTTACCATTGCCTTTCCTTGCTTTCCCTTGCCTTCCTTACCTTCCGTTACTCTTTGCTTGCCTTCTGTGCATTGCCTAGCCTTGCGTTGTCGTGCCTTAGCCTTATCTCGCCTGACCGTGCCTTCCTTTGCTTTAAGCTTTCCTTGCATTGTCGTGCATTGCCTAGCCTTGCGTTGTCGTGCATTAACCTTGCCTAGCCTCACCGTGCCTTGCCTTGCGTTACCCTTTCCTTGCCTTGCCGTGCATTGCCTAGCCGTGCGTTGTCGTGCCTTAGCCTTGATTCCCCTTGCCGTGGCGTGCCTTTTGTTACACTTGCCTTGCCTGGCTTTGCCTTGCTTCCTTTCCTTCCGTTACTCTTTCCTTGCCATGCCGTGCATTGCCTAGCCTTGCATTGTCGTGCCTTATCCTTGCCTCACCTGACCGTGCCTTCCCCTGCGTTACCCTTTTCTTGCCTTGCCGTGCATTGCCTAGCGTGCGTAGTAGTGCCTTAGCCTTGTTTCCCCTTACCGTGCCGTTACTTCCGTTACCCTTGCCTTCCCTTTCTTTCCTTTGCCTTCCTTGCGTTCCGTTACTCTTTGCTTGCTTTCCGTGCATTGCCTAGCCTTGCGTTGTCAGGCCTTAGCCTTGCCTCGCCTGACCGTGCTTTCCCATGCGTTACCCTTTCCTTGCCTTGCCATGCATTGCCTAGCCGTGCGTTGTCGTACCTTAGCCTTGTTTCCCCTTGCCGTGCCGTTCCTTCTGTTACACTTGCCTTTCCTTCCTTTCCCTTGCCTTCCTTACCTTCCGTTACTCTTTGCTTGCCTTCCGTGCATTGCCTAGCCTTGCGTTGTCGTGCCTTAGCCTTATCTCGCCTGACCTTGCCTTCCTTTCCTTTAAGCTTTCCTTGCATTGTCGTGCATCGCCTAGCCTTGCGTTTTCGTGCATTAGCCTTGCCTAGCCTCACCGGGCCTTTCCTTGCGTTACCCTTTGCTTGCCTTGCCATGCATTGCCTAGCCGTGCCTTGTCGTGCCTTAGCCTTGTTTCCCCTTGCCGTGCGGTTCCTTCCGTTACACTTGCCTTTCTTTGCTTTCCCTTTCCTTCCTTACCTTCCGTTTCTCTTTGCTTGCCTTCCGTGCATTGCCTAGCCTTGGGTTGTCGTGCCTTAGCCTTCCTCGCCTGACCGTGCTTTCCCATGCGTTACCCTTTCCTTGCCTTGCCTTGCCGTGCATTGCCTAGCGTGCGTTGTCGTGCCTTAGCCTTGTTTCCCCTTGCCGTGCCGTTCCTTCCGTTACCATTGCCTTTCCTTGCTTTCCCTTGCCTTCCTTACCTTCCGTTACTCTTTGCTTGCCTTCTGTGCATTGCCTAGCCTTGCGTTGTCGTGCCTTAGCCTTATCTCGCCTGACCGTGCCTTCCTTTGCTTTAAGCTTTCCTTGCATTGTCGTGCATTGCCTAGCCTTGCGTTGTCGTGCATTAACCTTGCCTAGCCTCACCGTGCCTTGCCTTGCGTTACCCTTTCCTTGCCTTGCCGTGCATTGCCTAGCCGTGCGTTGTCGTGCCTTAGCCTTGATTCCCCTTGCCGTGGCGTGCCTTTTGTTACACTTGCCTTGCCTGGCTTTGCCTTGCTTCCTTTCCTTCCGTTACTCTTTCCTTGCCATGCCGTGCATTGCCTAGCCTTGCATTGTCGTGCCTTATCCTTGCCTCACCTGACCGTGCCTTCCCCTGCGTTACCCTTTCCTTGCATTGCCGTGCATTGCCTAGCGTTCGTTGTAGTGCCTTAGCCTTGTTTCCCCTTGCCGTGCCGTTCCTTCCATTACCATTGCCTTTCCTTGCTTTCCCTTGCCTTCCTTACCTTCCGTTACTCTTTGCTTGCCTTCCGTGCATTGCGTAGCCTTGCGTTGTCGTGCCTTAGCCTTATCTCGCCTGACCGTGCCTTCCTTTGCTTTAAGCTTTCCTTGCATTGTCGTGCATTGCCTAGCCTTGCGTTGTCGTGCATTAACCTTGCCTAGCCTCACCGTGCCTTGCCTTGCGTTACCCTTTCCTTGCCTTGCCGTGCATTTCCTAGCCGTGTGTTGTCGTGCCTTAGCCTTGTTACCCCTTGCCGTGCCGTCCTTCCGTTACTCTTGCCTTCCCTTGCTTTCACTTTCCTTCCTTGCATTCCGTTACTCCTTGCTTGCTTTCCGTGCATTGCCTAGCTTTGCGTTGGCTTTCCTTAGCCTTGCCTCGCCTGACCGTGCTTTCCCATGCGTTGCCCTTTCCTTGCCTTGCCGTGCATTGCCTAGCGTGCGTTGTCGTGCCTTAGCCTTGTTTCCCCTTGCCGTGCCGTTCCTTCCGTTACCCTTGCCTTCCCTTGCTTTCCCTTTCCTTCCTTGCATTCCGTTACTCCTTGCTTGCTTTCCGTGCATTGCCTAGCCTTGCGTTGGCTTTCCTTAGCCTTGCCTCGCCTGACCGTGCTTTCCCATGCGTTACCCTTTCCTTGCCTTGCGGTGCATTGCCTAGCGTGCGTTGTCGTGCCTTAGCCTTGTTTCCCCTTGCCGTGCCGTTCCTTCCGTTATACTTGCCTTCCCTTGCTTTCCCTTTCCTTCCTGCATTCTGTTACTCCTTGCTTGCTTTCCGTTCATTGCCTAGCCTTGCGTTGGCTTTCCTTAGCCTTGCCTCGCCTGACCGTGCTTTCCCATGCGTTACCCTTTCCTTGCCTTGCCGTGCATTGCCTAGCGTGCGTTGTCGTGCCTTAGCCTTGATTCCCCTTGCCGTGGCGTGCCTTTTGTTACACTTGCCTTGCCTGGCTTTGCCTTGCTTCCTTTCCTTCCGTTACTCTTTCCTTGCCATGCCGTGCATTGCCTAGCCTTGCATTGTCGTGCCTTATCCTTGCCTCACCTGGACCGTGCCTTCCCCTGCGTTACCCTTTCCTTGCCTTGCCGTGCATTGCCTAGCGTGCGTTGTAGTGCCTTAGCCTTGTTTCCCCTTGCCGTGCCGTTCCTTCCATTACCATTGCCTTTCCTTGCTTTCCCTTGCCTTCCTTACCTTCCGTTACTCTTTGCTTGCCTTCCGTGCATTGCGTAGCCTTGCGTTGTCGTGCCTTAGCCTTATCTCGCCTGACCGTGCCTTCCTTTGCTTTAAGCTTTCCTTGCATTGTCGTGCATTGCCTAGCGTTGCGTTGTCGTGCATTAACCTTGCCTAGCCTCACCGTGCCTTGCCTTCCGTTACCCTTTCCTTGCCTTGCCGTGCATTTCCTAGCCGTGTGTTGTCGTGCCTTAGCCTTGTTACCCCTTGCCGTGCCGTCCTTCCGTTACTCTTGCCTTCCCTTGCTTTCCCTTTCCCTCCTTGCATTCCGTTACTCCTTGCTTGCTTTCCGTGCATTGCCTAGCCTTGCGTTGGCTTTCCTTAGCCTTGCCTCGCCTGACCGTGCTTTCCCATGCGTTGCCCTTTCCTTGCCTTGCCGTGCATTGCCTAGCGTGCGTTGTCGTGCCTTAGCCTTGTTTCCCCTTGCCGTGCCGTTCCTTCCGTTACCCTAGCCTTCCCTTGCTTTCCCTTTCCTTCCTGCATTCTGTTACTCCTTGCTTGCTTTCCGTTCATTGCCTAGCCTTGCGTTGGCTTTCCTTAGCCTTGCCTCGCCTGACCGTGCTTTCCCCATGCGTTACCCTTTCCTTGCCTTGCCGTGCATTGCCTAGCGTGCGTTGTCGTGCCTTAGCCTTGTTTCCCCTTGCCGTGCCGTTCCTTCCGTTACACTTGCCTTTCTTTGCTTTCCCTAGCCTTCCTTACCTTCCGTTACTCTTTGCTTGCCTTCCGTGCATTGCCTAGCCTTGCGTTGTCGTGCCTTAGCCTTATCTCGCCTGACCGTGCCTTCCTTTGCTTTAAGCTTTACTTGCATTGTCGTGCATTGCCAAGCCTTGCGTTGTCGTGCATTAGACTTGCCTAGCCTCACCGTGCCTTGCCTTGCGATACCCTTTCCTTGCCTTGCCGTGCATTTCCTAGCCGTGTGTTGTCGTGCCTTAGCCTTGTTTCCCCTTGCCGTTGCGTGCCTTTTGTTACACTTGCCTTGCCTGGCTTTGCCTTGCCTTCTTTCCTTCCGTTACTCTTTCCTTGCCTTGCCGTGCATTGCCTAGCCCTGCGTTGTCGTGCCTTAGCCTTGTTACCCCTTGCCGTTCCGTTCCTTCCGTTACCCTTGCCTTCCATTGCTTTCCCTTGCCTTCCTTGCGTTCCGTTACTCTTTGCTTGCTTTCCGTGCATTGCCTAGCCTTGCGTTGTCGTGCCTTAGCCTTATCTCGCCTGACCGTGCCTTCCTTTGCTTTAAGCTTTACTTGCATTGTCGTGCATTGCCTAGCCTTGCGTTGTCGTGCATTAGCCTTGCCTAGCCTCACCGTGCATTGCCTTGCGTTACTCTTTCCTTGCCTTGCCGTGCATTGCCTAGCCTTGCATTGTCGTGCCTTATCCTTGCCTCACCTGACCGTGCCTTCCCCTGCGTTACCCTTTCTTTGCCTTGCCGTGCATTGCCTAGCCGTTCGTTGTCGTTCCTTAGCCTTGTTTCCCCTTGCCGTGCCGTTCCTTCCGTTACCCTTGCTTTGCCTTGCTTTGCCTTGCCTTCCTTGCCTTCCGTTACTCTTTGCTTCCCTTCCGTGCATTGCCTAGCCTTGCGTGGTCGTGCCTTAGCCTTTTTTCACCTTGCTATAGACATGCTTGCGTTGCCTTGCTTTGCATTGCCTTCCTTGCCTTCCGTTACTCTTTGCTTGCCTTCCGTGCATTGCCTAGCCTTGCGTTGTCGTGCATTAGCCTTGCCTCGCCTGACCGTGCCTTGCCTTGCGTTACCCTTTCCTTGCCTTGCCGTGCATTGCCTAGCCCTGCGTTGTCGTGCCTTAGCCTTGTTTCCCCTTACCGTGCCGTTCCTTCCGTTACACTTCCCTTCCCCTGCTTTCCCTTGCCTTCCTTGCCTTCCGTTACTCTTTGCTTGCCTTCCGTGCATTGCCTAGCCTTGCGTTGTCGTGCCTTAGCCTTATCTCGCCTGACCGTGCCTTCCTTTGCTTTAAGCTTTCCTTGCATTGTCGTGCATTGCCTAGCCTTGCGTTGTCGTGCATTAGCCTTGCCTAGCCTCACCGTGCCTTGCCTTGCGTTACCCTTTCCTTGCCTTGCCGTGCATTGCCTAGCCGTGTGTTGTCGTGCCTTAGCCTTGTTTCCCCTTGCCGTGGCGTGCCTTTTGTTACACTTGCCTTTCCTGGCTTTGACTTGCCTTCCTTTCCTTCCGTTACTCTTTCCTTGCCTTTCCTTGCATTGCCTAGCCTTGCATTGTCGTGCCTTATCCTTGCCTCACCTGACCGTGCCTTCCCCTGCGTTACCCTTTCCTTGCCTTGCCGTGCATTGCCTAAACCTGCGTTGCCGTGCCTTAGCCTTGTTACCCCTTACCGTGCCGTTACGTTACCCTTAACTTGCCTTGCCGTGCATTGCCTAGCGTGCGTTGTCGTGCCTTAGCCTTGTTTCCCCTTGCCGTGCCGTTCCTTCCGTTACACTTGCCTTTCCTTGCTTTCCCTTGCCTTCCTTACCTTCCGTTACTCTTTGCTTGCTTTCCGTGCATTGCCTAGCCTTGCGTTGTCGTGCCTTAGCCTTGCCTCGCCTGACCGTGCTTTCCCATGCGTTACCCTTTCCTTGCCTTGCCTTGCCGTGCATTGCCTAGCGTGCGTTGTCGTGCCTTAGCCTTGTTTCCCCTTGCCGTGCCGTTCCTTCCGTTACCATTGCCTTTCCTTGCTTTCCCTTGCCTTCCTTACCTTCCGTTACTCTTTGCTTGCCTTCCCTGAATTTCCTAGCCTTGCGTTGTCGTGCCTTTGCCTTATCTCGCCTGACCTTGCCTTCCTTTGCTTTAAGCTTTCCTTGCATTGTCGTGCATTGCCTAGCCTTGCGTTTTCGTGCATTAGCCTTGTCTAGCCTCACCGTGCATTGCCTTGCGTTACCCTTTCCTTGCCTTGCCGTGCATTGCCTAGCCGTGCGTTGTCGTGCCTTAGCCTTGTTTCCCCTTGCCGTGCCGTGCCTTCCGTTACCCTTGCCTTCCCTTTCTTTCCCTTGACTTCCTTTCCTTCCGTTACTCTTTCCTTGCCTTTCCGTGCATTGCCTAGCCTTGCATTGTCATGCCTTAGCCTTGCCTCGCCTGACCGTGCTTTCCCATGCGTTACCCTTTCCTTGCCTTGCCGTGCATTGCCTAGCCCTGCGTTGTCGTGCCTTAGCCTTGTTTCCCCTTACCGTGCCGTTCCTTCCGTTACACTTCCCTTCCCCTGCTTTCCCTTGCCTTCCTTACCTTCCGTTACTCTTTGCTTGCCTTCCGTGCATTGCCTAGCCTTGCGTTGTCGTGCCTTAGCCTTATCTCGCCTGACCGTGCCTTCCTTTGCTTTAAGCTTTCCTTGCATTGTCGTGCATTGCCTAGCCTTGCGTTGTCGTGCATTAGCCTTGCCTAGCCTCACCGTGCCTTGCCTTGCGTTACCCTTTCCTTGCCTTGCCGTGCATTGCCTAGCCGTGTGTTGTCGTGCCTTAGCCTTGTTTCCCCTTGCCGTGGCGTGCCTTTTGTTACACTTGCCTTTCCTGGCTTTGACTTGCCTTCCTTTCCTTCCGTTACTCTTTCGTTGCCTTGCCTTGCATTGCCTAGCCTTGCGTTGTCGTGCCTTAGCCTTGCCTCGCCTGACCGTGCTTTCCCATGCGTTACCCTTTCCTTGCCTTGCCGTGCATTGCCTAGCCTGCGTTGCCGTGCCTTAGCCTTGTTTCCCCTTGCCGTGCCGTTCCTTCCGTTACCCTTGCCTTCCCTTTCTTTCCCTTTCCTTCCTTGCGTTCCGTTACTCTTTGCTTGCTTTCCGTGCATTGCCTAGCCTTGCGTTGGCTTTCCTTAGCCTTGCCTCGCCTGACCGTGCTTTCCCATGCGTTACCCTTTCCTTGCCTTGCGGTGCATTGCCTAGCGTGCGTTGTCGTGCCTTAGCCTTGTTTCCCCTTGCCGTGCCGTTCCTTCCGTTACACTTGCCTTCCTTGCTTTCCCTTTCCTTCCTTACCTTCCGTTACTCTTTGCTTGCCTTCCGTGCATTGCCTAGCCTTGCGTTGTTGTGCCTTAGCCTTGCCTCGCCTGACCGTGCTTTCCCATGCGTTACCCTTTCCTTGCCTTGCCGTGCATTGCCTAGCGTGCGTTGTCGTGCCTTAGCCTTGTTTCCCCTTGCCGTGCCGTTCCTTCCGTTACCCTTGCCTTTCCTTGCTTTCCCTTGCCTTCCTTACCTTCCGTTACTCTTTGCTTGCCTTCCGTGCATTGCCTAGCCTTGCGTTGTCGTGCCTTAGCCTTATCTCGCCTGACCGTGCCTTCCTTTGCTTTAAGCTTTACTTGCATTGTCGTGCATTGCCTAGCCTTGCGTTGTCGTGCATTAGCCTTGCCTAGCCTCACCGTGCCTTGCCTTGCGATACCCTTTCCTTGCCTTGCCGTGCATTGCCTAGCCGTGCGTTGTCGTGCCTTAGCCTTGTTTCCCCTTCCCGTGCCGTGCCGTTTGATACACTTTCCTTGCCTGGGTTTGCCTTGCCTTCCTTTCCTTCCGTTACTCTTTCCTTGCTTTGCCGTGCATTGCCTAGCCTTGCGTTGTCGTGCCTTAGCCTTGTTTCCCCTTCCCGTGCCGTTCCTTCCGTTACCCTTGCCTTCCCTTGCTTTCCTTTGCCTTCCTTGCGTTCCGTTACTCTTTGCTTGCTTTCCGTGCATTGCCTAGCCTTGCGTTGTCGTGCCTTAGCCTTGCCTCGCCTGACCGTGCTTTCCCATGCGTTACCCTTTCCTTGCCTTGCCGTGCATTGCCTAGCCGTGCGTTGTCGTGCATTAACCTTGCCTAGCCTCACCGTGCCTTGCCTTGCGTTACCCTTTCCTTGCCTTGCCGTGCATTGCCTAGCCGTGCGTTGTCGTGCCTTAGCCTTGATTCCCCTTGCCGTGGCGTGCCTTTTGTTACACTTGCCTTGCCTGGCTTTGCCTTGCTTCCTTTCCTTCCGTTACTCTTTCCTTGCCATGCCGTGCATTGCCTAGCCTTGCATTGTCGTGCCTTATCCTTGCCTCACCTGACCGTGCCTTCCCCTGCGTTACCCTTTCCTTGCATTGCCGTGCATTGCCTAGCGTGCGTTGTAGTGCCTTAGCCTTGTTTCCCCTTGCCGTGCCGTTCCTTCCATTACCATTGCCTTTCCTTGCTTTCCCTTGCCTTCCTTACCTTCCGTTACTCTTTGCTTGCCTTCCGTGCATTGCGTAGCCTTGCGTTGTCGTGCCTTAGCCTTATCTCGCCTGACCGTGCCTTCCTTTGCTTTAAGCTTTCCTTGCATTGTCGTGCATTGCCTAGCCTTGCGTTGTCGTGCATTAACCTTGCCTAGCCTCACCGTGCCTTGCCTTGCGTTACCCTTTCCTTGCCTTGCCGTGCATTTCCTAGCCGTGTGTTGTCGTGCCTTAGCCTTGTTACCCCTTGCCGTGCCGTCCTTCCGTTACTCTTGCCTTCCCTTGCTTTCACTTTCCTTCCTTGCATTCCGTTACTCCTTGCTTGCTTTCCGTGCATTGCCTAGCCTTGCGTTGGCTTTCCTTAGCCTTGCCTCGCCTGACCGTGCTTTCCCATGCGTTGCCCTTTCCTTGCCTTGCCGTGCATTGCCTAGCGTGCGTTGTCGTGCCTTAGCCTTGTTTCCCCTTGCCGTGCCGTTCCTTCCGTTAACCTTGCCTTCCCTTGCTTTCCCTTTCCTTCCTTGCATTCCGTTACTCCTTGCTTGCTTTCCGTGCATTGCCTAGCCTTGCGTTGGCTTTCCTTAGCCTTGCCTCGCCTGACCGTGCTTTCCCATGCGTTACCCTTTCCTTGCCTTGCGGTGCATTGCCTAGCGTGCGTTGTCGTGCCTTAGCCTTGTTTCCCCTTGCCGTGCCGTTCCTTCCGTTATACTTGCCTTCCCTTGCTTTCCCTTTCCTTCCTGCATTCTGTTACTCCTTGCTTGCTTTCCGTTCATTGCCTAGCCTTGCGTTGGCTTTCCTTAGCCTTGCCTCGCCTGACCGTGCTTTCCCATGCGTTACCCTTTCCTTGCCTTGCCGTGCATTGCCTAGCGTGCGTTGTCGTGCCTTAGCCTTGTTTCCCCTTGCCGTGCCGTTCCTTCCGTTACACTTGCCTTTCTTTGCTTTCCCTTGCCTTCCTTACCTTCCGTTACTCTTTCCTTGCCTAGCCGTGCACTGCCTAGCCTTGCGATGTCGTGCCTTAGCCTTGCCTCACCTGACCGTGCCTTGCCTTGCGTTACCCGTACCTTGCCTTGCCCTGCATTGCCTAGCCCTGTGTTGTCGTGCCTTAGCCTTGTTTTCCCTTACCGTGACGTTCCTTTCGTTACCCTTGCCTTCCCCTGCTTTCCCTTTCCTTCCTTGCATTCCGTTACTCCTTGCTTGCTTTCCGTGCATTGCCTAGCCTTGCGTTGTCGTGCCTTAGCCTTGCCTCGCCTGACAGTGCCTTGCCTTGCGTTACCTTTTCCTTGGCTGGCCGTGCATTGCCTAGCGTTGCGTTGTGGTGCCTTAGCCTTGTTTCAACTTGCCATAGCCTTGCTTGCTTTGCCTTGCTTTGCCTTCGCTTCCATCCATTCCGTTACTCTTTGCTTGCCTTCCGTGCATTGCCTAGCCTTGCGTTGTCATGCCTTAGCCTTTTTTCATCTTGCCATAGCCTTGCTTGCGTTGCCTTGCTTTGCCTTGCATTTCTTGCCTTCCGTTACTCTTTGCTTGCCTTCCGTGCATTGCCTAGCCTTGCGTTGTCGTGCCTTAGCCTTGCCTCGGCTAACCGTGCCTTGCCTTGCGTTACCCTTTCCTTGCCTTGCCGTGCATTGCCTAGCCGTGCGTTGTCGTGCATTAGCCTCGCCTTGCCTTATCGTGCCTTGCCTTGCGTTACCCTTTCCTTGCCTGGCCGTGCATTGCTTAGCCTTGCGTTGCCGTGCCTTAGCCTTGTTTCTCCTTGCCGTGCCGTGCCTTTTGTTACACTTGCCTTGCCTTGCTTTGCCTTGCCTTCCTTTCCTTCCGTTACTCTTTCCTTGCCTAGCCGTGCACTGGGTAGCCTTGCGTTGTCGTGCATTACCCTTGCCTCGCCGGACCGTGCCTTGCCTTGCGTTACCCTTTCCTTGCCTTGGCGTGCATTGCCTAGCCGTGCGTTGTCGTGCATCAGCCTTGCCTTGCCTCACCGTGCCTTGCCTTGCGTTACCCTTTCCTTGCCTTGCCGTGCATTGCCTACCCGTGCGTTGCCGTGCCTTAGCCTTGTTTCCCCTTGCCGTGCCGTTCCTTCCGTTACCCTTGCCTTGCCTTGCTTTCCCTTGCCTTCCTTGCCTTCCGTTACTCTTTGCTTGCCTTCCGTGCATTGCCTAGCCTTGCGTTGTCGTGCCTTAGCCTTTTTTCACCTTGCCATAGCCTTGCTTGCGTTGCCTTGCTTGCGTTGCCTTGCTTTGCCTTGCCTTCCTTGCCTTCCGTTACTCTTTGCTTGCCTTCCGTGCATTGCCCAGCCTTGCGTGGTCGTGCCTTAGGCTTTTTTCATCTTGCCATAGCCGTGCTTGCGTTGCCTTGCTTTGCCTTGCATTCCTTGCCTTCCGTTACTCTTTGCTTGCCTTCCGTGCATTGCCTAGCCTTGCGTTGTCGTGCATTAGCCTTGCCTTGCCTCACCGTGCCTTGCCTTGCGTTACCCTTTCCTTGCCTTGCCGTGCATTGCCTAGCCGTGCGTTACCGTGCCTTAGCCTTGTTTCCCCTTGCCGTGCCGTTCCTTCCGTTAACCTTGCCTTGCCTTGCTTTCCCTTGCCTTCCTTGCCTTCCGTTACTCTTTGCTTGCCTTCCGTGCATTGCCTAGCCTTGCGTTGTCGTGCCTTAGCCTTGCCTCGCCTGACCGTGCCTTGCCTTGCGTTGCCCTTTCCTTGCCTTGCCGTGAATTGCCTAGACGTGCGTTGTCGTGCATCCGCCTTGCCTTGCCTCACCGTGCCTTGCTTGCGTTACCCTTTCCTTGCCTGGCCGTGCATTGCCTAGCCCTGCGTTGTCGTGCCTTAGCCTTGTTTCCCCTTTCCGTGCCGTTCCTTCCGTTATCCTTGCCTTGCCTTGCTTTCCCTTGCCTTCCTTGCCTTCCGTTACTCTTTGCTTGCATTCCGTGCATTGCCTAGCCTTGCGTTGTCGTGCCTTAGCCTTGCCTCGCCTGACCGTGCCTTGCCTTGCGTTACCCTTTCCTTGCCTTACCGTGCATTGCCTAGCCCTGTGTTGTCGTGCCTTAGCCTTGTTTCCCCTTACCGTGCCGTTCCTTCCGTTACCCTTGCCTTCCCCTGCTTTCCCTTGCCTACCTTGCCTTCCGTTACTCTTTGGTTGCCTTTCGTGAATTGCCTAGCCTTGCGTTTTGGTGCCTTAGCCTTGCCTCGCCTGACCGTGCCTTGCCTTGCGTTACCCTTTCCTTGCCTTGCCGTGCCTTGCCTAGACGTGCGTTGTCGTGCATTAGCCTTGCCTTGCCTCACCGTGCCTTGCCTTGCGTTACCCTTTCCTTGCCTGGCCGTGCATTGCCTAGCCCTGCGTTGTCGTGCCTTAGCCTTGTTTCCCCTTTCCGTGCCGTTCCTTCCGTTACCCTTGCCTTGCCTTGCTTTCCCTTGACTTCCTCGCCTTCCGTTACTCTTTGCTTGCCTTCCGTGCATTGCCTAGCCTTGCCTTGACGTGCCTTAGCCTTGCCTCGGTTGACCGTGCCTTTCCTTGCGTTACCCTTTCCTTGCCTTGCCCTGCATTGCCTAGCCCTCTGTTGTCGTGCCTTAGCCTTGCCTTCCCCTGCTTTCCTTTGCATTCCTTGCCTTCCGTTACTCTTTGCTTGCCTTCCGTGCATTGCCTAGCCTTGCGTTGTTGTGCCTTAGCCTTGTTTCCCCTTGCCGTGCCGTGCCTGTTGTTACACTTGCCTTGCCATGCTTTGCCTTGCCTTCCTTTCCTTCCGTTACTCTTTCCTTGCCTAGCCGTGCACTGCCTAGCCTTGCGATGTCGTGCATTAGCTTTGCCTCGCCTGACAGAGCCTTGCCTTGCGTTACCATTTCCTTGCCTTGCCCTGCATTGCCTAGCCGTGCGTTGCCGTGCCTTAGCCTTGTTTCCCCTTGCCGTGCCGTTCCTTCCGTTAAACTTGCCTTCCCTTGCTTTCCCTTGCCTTCCTTGCGTTCCGTTACTCTTTGCTTGCCTTCCGTGCATTGCCTAGCCTTGCGTTGTCGTGCCTTAGCCTTGCCTCGCCTGACCGTGCCTTGCCTTGCGTAACCCTTTCCTTGCCTTGCCGTGAATTGCCTAGCCGTGCGTTGTCGTGCATCAGCCTTGCCTTGCCTCACCGTGCCTTGCCTTGCGTTACCCTTTCCTTCCCTTGCAGTGCATTGCCTAGCCGTGCGTTGTCGTGCCTTAGCCTTGTTTCCCCTTGCCGTGCCGTTCCTTCCGTTACCATTTCCTTGCCTTGCTTTCCCTTGCCTTCCTTGCCTTCCGTTACTCTTTGCTTGCCTTCCGTGCATTGCCTAGCCTTGCGTTGTCGTTCATTAGCCTTGCCTCGCCTGACCGTGCCTTGCCTTGCGGTACCCTTTCCTTGCCTTGCCGTGCATTGCATAGCCGTGCGTTGTCGTGCATTTGCCTTGTCTTGCCTCACCGTGCCTTGCCTTGCGTTACCCTTTCCTTGCCTTGCCGTGCATTGCCTAGCCCTGCATTGTCGTGCCTTAAATTTGGTTCCCCTCACCGTGCCGTTCCTTCCGTTACCCTTGGCTTGCCTTGCTTTCCCTTGCCTTCCTTGCCTTCCGTTACTCTTTGCTTGCCATCCGTGCATTGCCTAGCCTTGCGTTGTCGTGTCTTAGCCTTTTCTCACCTTGCCATAGCCTTGCTTGCGTTGCCTTGCTTTGCCTTGCCTTCCTTGCCTTCCGTTACTCTTTGCTTGCCTTCCGTGCATTGCCTAGCCTTGCGTTGTCGTGCATTAGCCTTGCCTCCCCAAACCGTGCCTTGCCTTGCGTTACCCTTTCCTTGCCTTGCCCTGCATTGCCTAGCCCTGTGTTGTCGTGCCTTAGCCTTGTTTCCCCTTGCCGTGCCGTTCCTTCCGTTACCCTTGCCTTGCCTTGCTTTCCCTTGCTTTCCTTGCCTTCCGTTACTCTTTGCTTGCCTTCCGTGCATTGCCTAGCCTTGCGTTGTCGTGCCTTAGCCTTGCCTCTCCTGACACTGCCTTGCCTTGCGTTACCTTTTCCTTGGCTGGCCGTGCATTGCCTAGAGTTGCGTTGTGGTGCCTTAGCCTTGTTTCACCTTGCCATAGCCTTGCTTGCTTTGCCTTGCTTTGCCTTGCTTTGCCTTGCCTTCCTTCCATTCCGTTACTCTTTGCTTGCCTTCCTTGCATTGCCTAGCCGTGCGTTGTCGTGCCTTAGCCTTGTTTCCCCTTGCCGTGCCGATCCTTACGTTACCCTTGCCTTGCCTTGCTTTCCCTTGCTTTCCTTGCCTTCCGTTACTCTTTGCTTTCCTTCCGTGCATTGCCTAGCCTTGCGTTGTCGTGCCTTTGCCTTGCCTCGCCTGACAGTGCCTTGCCTTGCGTTACCCTTTCCTTGCCTTGCGGTGCACTGCCTAGCCTTGCCTTGTCGTGCATTAGCCTTGCCTTGCCTGACCGTGCCTTGCCTGGCGTTACCCTTTCCTTGCCTTGCCGTGCATTGCCTAGCCGTGCGTTGTCGTGCCTTAGCCTTGTTTCCCCTTGCCGTGCCGTTCCTTCCGTTACCCTTGCCTTGCCTTGCTTTCCCTTGCTTTCCTTGCCTTCCGTTAGTCTTTGCTTTCCTTCCGTGCATTGCCTAGACTTGCGTTGTCGTGCCTTAGCCTTGACTCGCCTGACAGTGCCTTGCCTTGCGTTACCTTTTCCTTGGCTGGCCGTGCATTGCCTAGAGTTGCGTTGTGGTGCCTTAGCCTTGTTTCACCTTGCCATAGCCTTGCTTGCTTTGCCTTGCTTTGCCTTGCCTTCCTTCCATTCCGTTACTCTTTGCTTGCATTCCGTGCATTGCCTAGCCTTGCGTTGTCGTGCCTTAGCCTTTTTTCACCTTGCCATAGCCTTGCTTGCGTTGCCTTGCTTTGCCTTGCATTCCTTGACTTCCGTTACTCTTTGCTTGCCTTCCGTGCATTGTCTAGCCGTGCGTTGTCGTGCATTAGCCTTGCCTTGCCTTGCGTTACCCTTTCCTTGCCTTGCCGTGCATTGCCTTGCCGTGCGTTGTCGTGCCTTAGCCTTGTTTCTCCTTGCCGTGCCGTTCCTTCCGTTACCCTTGCCTTGCCTTGCTTTCCCTTGCCTTCCTTGCCTTCCGTTATTCTTTGCTTGCCTTCCATGCATTGCCTAGCCTTGCGCTGTCGTGCATTAGCCTTGCCTTGCCTCAGAGTACCTTGCCTTGCGTTACCTTTTCCTTGGCTGGCCGTGCATTGCCTAGCCGTGCCTTGTGGTGCCTTAGCCTTGTTTCACCTTGCCATAGCCTTGCTTGCTTTGCCTTGCTTTGCCTTGCATTCCTTGCCTTCCGTTACTCTTTGCTTGCCTTCCATGCATTGCCTAGCCTTGCGTTGTCGTGCCTTAGCCTTGCCTCGCCTAACCGTGCCTTGCTTTGCGTTACCCTTTCCTTGCCTTGCCGTGCATTGCCTAGCCGTGCGTTGTCGTGCATTAGCCTCGCTTTGCCTTACCGTGCCTTGCCTTGCGTTACCCTTTCCTTGCATGGCCGTGCATTGCTTAGCCTTGCGTTGCCGTGCCTTCGCCTTGTTTCCCCTTGCCGTGCCGTGCCTTTTGTTACACTTGCCTTGCCTTGCTTTGCCTAGCCTTCCTTTCCTTCCGTTACTCTTTCCTTGCCTAGCCGTGCACTGCGTAGCCTTGCGTTGTCGTGCATTACCCTTGCCTCGCCTGACCGTGCCTTCCCTTGCGTTACCCTTTCCTTGCCTTGCCGTGCATTGCCTAGCCCTGCGTTGTCGTGCCTTAGCCTTGTTTCCCCTTACCGTGCCGTTCCTTCCGTTACCCTTCCCTTCCCCTGCTTTCCCTTGCCTTCCTTGCCTTCCGTTACTCTTTGCTTGCCTTCCGTGCATTGCCTAGACTTGCGTTGTCGTGCCTTAGCCTTGCCTCGCCTGACCGTGCCTTGCCTTGCGTTACCTTTTCCTTGCCTTGCCGTGCATTGCCTAGCCTTGCGATGTCGTGCATTAGCTTTGCCTCGCCTGACAGTGCCTTGCCTTGCGTTACCCTTTCCTTGCCTTGCCGTGCATTGCCTAGCCCTGCGTTGCCGTGCCTTAGCCTTTTTTCCCCTTGCCGAGCCGTTCCTTCCGTTAACCTTGCCTTGCCTTGCATTCCCTTGCCTTCCTTGCGTTCCGTTACTCTTTGCTTGCCTTCCGTGCATTGCCTAGCCTTGCGTTGTCGTGCCTTAGCCTTGCCTCGCCTGACCGTGCCTTGCCTTGCGTTACCCTTACCTTGCCTTGCCCTGCATTGCCTAGCCCTGTGTTGTCGTGCCTAAGCCTTGTTTCCCCTTACCGTGCCGTTCCTTCCGTTACCCTTGCTTTGCCTTGCTTTCCCTTGACTTCCTTGCCTTCCGTTACTCTTTGCTTGCCTTCCGTGCATTGCCTAGCCTTGCGTTGTCGTGCCTTAGCCTTTTTTCACCTTGCCATAGCCTTGCTTGCGTTGCCTTGCTTTGCCTTGCATTCCTTGCCTTCCGTTACTCTTTGCTTGCCTTCCGTGCATTGCCTAGCCTTGCGTTGTCGTGCATTAGCCTTGCCTTGCCTGACCGTGCCTTGCCTTGCGTTACCCTTTCCTTGCCTTGCCGTGCATTGCCTACCAGTGCGTTGTCGTGCATTAGCCTTGTCTTGCCTTACAGTGCCTTGCCTTGCGTTACCCTTTCCTTGCCTTGCCGTGCATTGCCTAGCCGTGTGTTGCCGTTCCTTAGCCTTGTTTCCCCTTGCCGTGCCTTGCCTTTTGTTACACTTGCATTGCCTTGCTTTGCCTTGCCTTCCTTTCCTTCCGTTACTCTTTCCTTGCCTAGCCGTGCACTGCCTAGCCTTGCGTTGTCGTGCATTAGCCTTGCCTCCCCAAACCGTGCCTTGCCTTGCGTTACCATTTCCTTGCCTTGCCCTGCATTGCCTAGCCGTGCGTTGCCGTGCCTTAGCCTTGTTTCCCCTTGCCGTGCCGTTCCTTCCGTTAACCTTGCCTTCCCTTGCTTTCCCTTGCCTTCCTTGCGTTCCGTTACTCTTTGCTTGCCTTCCGTGCATTGCCTAGCCTTGCGTTGTCGTGCCTTAGCCTTGCCTCGCCTGACCGTGCCTTGCCTTGCGTTACCCGTACCTTGCCTTGCCTTGCATTGCCTAGCCCTGTGTTGTCGTGCCTTAGCCTTGTTTACCCTTACCGTGACGTTCCTTTCGTTACCCTTGCCTTCCCCTGCTTTCCCTTGCCTTCCTTGCCTTCCGTTACTCTTTGCTTGCCTTCCGTGCATTGCCTAGCCTTGCGTTGTCGTACCTTAGCCTTGCCTCGCCTGACCGTGCCTTGCCTTGCGTTACCCTTTCCTTGCCTGGCCGTGCATTGCCTAGCCGTGCGTTGTCGTGCCTTAGCCTTGTTTCCCCTTGCCGTGCCGTTCCTTCCGTTACCCTTGCCTTGCCTTGCTTTCCCTTGCCTTCCTTGCCTTCCGTTACTCTTTGCTTGCCTTCCGTGCATTGCCTAGCCTTGCGTTGTCGTGCCTTAGCCTTGCCTCGCCTGACCGTGCCTTGCCTTGCGTTACCCTTTCCTTGCCTTGCCCTGCATTGCCTAGCCCTGCGTTGTCGTGCATTAGCCTTGCCTTGCCTCACCGTGCCTTGCCTTGCGTTACTCTTTGCTTGCCTTCCGTGCATTGGCTAGCCTTGCGTTGTCGTGCCTTAGCCTTGTTTCACCTTGCAGTGCCGTGCCTGTTGTTAAACTTGCCTTGCCATGCTTTGCCTTGCCTTCCTTTCCTTCCATTACTCTTTCCTTGCCTAGCCGTGCACAGCCTAGCCTTGCGATTTCGTGCATTAGCCTTGCCGCGCCTGACAGTGCCTTGCCTTGCGTTACCCTTTCCTTGCCTGGCCGTGCATTGCCTAGCCTTGCGTTGTCGTGCATTAGCCTTGCCTCCCCAAACCGTGCCTTGCCTTGCGTTACCCTTTCCTTGCCTTGCCGTGCATTGCCTAGCCCTGCGTTGCCGTGCCTTAGACTTGTTTCCCCTTGCCGAGCCGTTCCTTCCGTTACCCTTGCCTTGCCTTGGTTTCCCTTGCCTTCCTTGCCTTCCGTTACTCTTTGCTTGCCTTCCGTGCATTGCCTAGCCTTGCGTTGTCGTGCCTTAGCCTTGCCTCGCCTGACCGTGCCTTGCCTTGCGTTACCCTTTCCTTGCCTTGCCGTGCATTGCCTAGCCGTTCGTTGTCGTGCATCAGCCTTGCCTTGCCTCACCGTGCCTTGCCTTGCGTTACCCTTTCCTTGCCTTGCCCTGCATTGCCTAGCCTTGCGTTGTCGTGCCTTAGCCTTTTTTGTCCTTGCCGTGCCGTGCCTGTTGTTACACTTGCCTTGTCATGCTTTGCCTTGCCTTCCTTTCCTTCCATTACTCTTTCCATGCCTAGCCGTGCACTGCCTAGCCTTGCGATGTCGTGCATTAGCTTTGCCTCGCCTGACAGTGCCTTGCCTTGCGTTACCCTTTCCTTGCCTTGCCGTGCATTGCCTAGCCCTGCGTTGCCGTGCCTTAGCCTTGTTTCCCCTTGCCGAGCCGTTCCTTCCGTTACCCTTGCCTTGCCTTGGTTTCCCTTGCCTTCGTTGCCTTCCGTTACTCTTTGCTTGCCTTCCGTGCATTGCCTAGCCTTGCGTTGTCGTGCATTAGCCTTGCCTCGCCTGACCGTGCCTTGCCTTGCGTTACCCTTTCCTTGCCTTGCCGTGCATTGCCTAGCCCTGCGGTGTCGTGCCTTAGGCTTGTTTCCCCTTACCGTGCCGTTCCTTCCGTTACCCTTCCCTTCCCCTGCTTTCCCTTGCCTTCCTTGCCTTCCGTTATTCTTTGCTTGCCTTCCGTGCATTGCCTAGCCTTGCGTTGTCGTGCCTTAGCCCCTCGCCTGACCGTGCCGCCTTGTTACCCTTTCCTTGCCTTGCGGTGCATTGCCTAGCCGTGCGTTGTCGTGCATCATCCTTGCCTTGCCTCACCGTGCCTTGCCTTGCGTTACCCTTTCCTTGCCTTGCCGTGCATTGCCTAGCCGTGCGTTGTCGTGCCTTAGCCTTGTTTCCCCTTGCTGTGCGGTTCCTTCCGTTACCCTTGCCTTGCCTTGCTTTCCCTTGCCTTCCTTGCCTTCCGTTACTCTTTGCTTGCCATCCGTGCATTGCCTAGCCTTGCGTTGTCGTGTCTTAGCCTTTTCTCACCTTGCCATAGCCTTGCTTGCGTTGCCTTGCTTTGCCTTGCCTTCCTTGCCTTCCGTTACTCTTTGCTTGCCTTCCGTGAATTGCCTAGCCTTGCGTAGTCGTGCCTTAGCCTTTTTTCACCTTGCCATAGCCTTCCTTGCGTTGCCTTGCTTTGCCTGGCATTCCTTGCCTTCCGTTACTCTTTGCTTGCCTTCCGTGCATTGCCTAGCCTTGCGTTGTCGTGCCTTAGCCTTTCCTCCCCAAACCGTGCCTTGCCTTGCGTTACCCTTTCCTTGCCTTGCCCTGCATTGCCTAGCCCTGTGTTGTCGTGCCTTAGCCTTTTTTCCCCTTGCCGTGCCGTTCCTTCCGTTACCCCCTTGCCTTGCTTTCCCTTGCTTTCCTTGCCTTCCGTTAGTCTTTGCTTTCCTTCCGTGCATTGCCTAGACTTGCGTTGTCGTGCCTTAGCCTTGACTCGCCTGACAGTGCCTTGCCTTGCGTTACCTTTTCCTTGGCTGGCCGTGCATTGCCTAGAGTTGCGTTGTGGTGCCTTAGCCTTGTTTCACCTTGCCATAGCCTTGCTTGCTTTGCCTTGCTTTGCCTTGCCTTCCTTCCATTCCGTTACTCTTTGCTTGCATTCCGTGCATTGCCTAGCCTTGCGTTGTCGTGCCTTAGCCTTTTTTCACCTTGCCATAGCCTTGCTTGCGTTGCCTTGCTTTGCCTTGCATTCCTTGCCTTCCGTTACTCTTTGCTTGCCTTCCGTGCATTGTCTAGCCGTGCGTTGTCGTGCATTAGCCTTGCCTTGCCTTGCGTTACCCTTTCCTTGCCTTGCCGTGCATTGCCTTGCCGTGCGTTGTCGTGCCTTAGCCTTGTTTCCCCTTGCCGTGCCGTTCCTTCCGTTACCCTTGCCTTGCCTTGCTTTCCCTTGCCTTCCTTGCCTTCCGTTATTCTTTGCTTGCCTTCCGTGCATTGCCTAGCCTTGCGCTGTCGTGCATTAGCCTTGCCTTGCCTCAGAGTACCTTGCCTTGCGTTACCTTTTCCTTGGCTGGCCGTGCATTGCCTAGCCGTGCCTTGTGGTGCCTTAGCCTTGTTTCACCTTGCCATAGCCTTGCTTGCTTTGCCTTGCTTTGCCTTGCATTCCTTGCCTTCCGTTACTCTTTGCTTGCCTTCCATGCATTGCCTAGCCTTGCGTTGTCGTGCCTTAGCCTTGCCTCGCCTAACCGTGCCTTGCTTTGCGTTACCCTTTCCTTGCCTTGCCGTGCATTGCCTAGCCGTGCGTTGTCGTGCATTAGCCTCGCTTTGCCTTACCGTGCCTTGCCTTGCGTTACCCTTTCCTTGCATGGCCGTGCATTGCTTAGCCTTGCGTTGCCGTGCCTTCGCCTTGTTTCCCCTTGCCGTGCCGTGCCTTTTGTTACACTTGCCTTGCCTTGCTTTGCCTAGCCTTCCTTTCCTTCCGTTACTCTTTCCTTGCCTAGCCGTGCACTGCGTAGCCTTGCGTTGTCGTGCATTACCCTTGCCTCGCCTGACCGTGCCTTGCCTTGCGTTACCCTTTCCTTGCCTTGCCGTGCATTGCCTAGCCGTGCGTTGTCGTGCCTTAGCCTTGTTTCCCCTTACCGTGCCGTTCCTTCCGTTACCCTTCCCTTCCCCTGCTTTCCCTTGCCTTCCTTGCCTTCCGTTACTCTTTGCTTGCCTTCCGTGCATTGCCTAGACTTGCGTTGTCGTGCCTTAGCCTTGCCTCGCCTGACCGTGCCTTGCCTTGCGTTACCCTTTCCTTGCCTTGCCGTGCATTGCCCAGCCGTGCGTTGTCGTGCATTAGCCTTGCCTCGCCTGACCGTGCCTTGCCTTGCGTTACCCTTTCCTTGCCTTGCCGTGCATTGCCTAGCCCTGCGTTGCCGTGCCTTAGCCTTTTTTCCCCTTGCCGAGCCGTTCCTTCCGTTAACCTTGCCTTGCCTTGCTTTCCCTTGCCTTCCTTGCGTTCCGTTACTCTTTGCTTTCCTTCCGTGCATTGCCTAGCCTTGCGTTGTCGTGCCTTAGCCTTGCCTCGCCTGACCGTGCCTTGCCTTGCGTTACCCTTACCTTGCCTTGCCCTGCATTGCCTAGCCCTGTGTTGTCGTGCCTAAGCCTTGTTTCCCCTTACCGTGCCGTTCCTTCCGTTACCCTTGCTTTGCCTTGCTTTCCCTTGACTTCCTTGCCTTCCGTTACTCTTTGCTTGCCTTCCGTGCATTGCCTAGCCTTGCGTTGTCGTGCCTTAGCCTTTTTTCACCTTGCTATAGACTTGCTTGCGTTGCCTTGCTTTGCCTTGCCTTCCTTGCCTTCCGTTACTCTTTGCTTGCCTTCCGTGCATTGCCTAGCCTTGCGTTGTCGTGCATTAGCCTTGCCTCCCCAAACCGTGCCTTGCCTTGCGTTACCCTTTCCTTGCCTTGCCCTGCATTGCCTAGCCCTGCGTTGCCGTGCCTTAGCCTTGTTTCCCCTTGCCGAGCCGTTCCTTCCGATACCCTTGCCTTGCCTTGGTTTCCCTTGCCTTCCTTGCCTTCCGTTACTCTTTGCTTGCCTTCCGTGCATTGCCTAGCCTTGCGTTGTCGTGCATTAGCCTTGCCTCGCCTGACCGTGCCTTGCCTTGCGTTACCCTTTCCTTGCCTTGCCGTGCATTGCCTACCAGTGCGTTGTCGTGCATTAGCCTTGTCTTGCCTTACCGTGCCTTGCCTTGCGTTACCCTTTCCTTGCCTTGCCGTGCATTGCCTAGCCTTGCATTGCCTTGCTTTAGCCTTGACTTTCCTTGCCGTGCCGTGCCTTCCGTTACACTTGCATTGCCTTGCTTTGCCTTGCCTTCCTTTCCTTCCGTTACTCTTTCCTTGCCTAGCCGTGCACTGCCTAGCCTTGCGTTGTCGTGCATTAGCCTTGCCTCCCCAAACCGTGCCTTGCCTTGCGTTACCCTTTCCTTGCCTTGCCCTGCATTGCCTAGCCCTGCGTTGCCGTGCCTTAGCCTTGTTTCCCCTTGCCGAGCCGTTCCTTCCGTTAACCTTGCCTTGCCTTGCTTTCCCTTGCCTTCCTTGCGTTCCGTTACTCTTTGCTTGCCTTCCGTGCATTGCCTAGCCTTGCGTTGTCGTGCCTTAGCCTTGCCTCGCCTGACCGTGCCTTGCCTTGCGTTACCCGTACCTTGCCTTGCCCTGCATTGCCTAGCCCTGTGTTGTCGTGCCTTAGCCTTGTTTCCCCTTACCGTGACGTTCCTTTCGTTACCCTTGCCTTCCCCTGCTTTCCCTTGCTTTCCTTGCCTTCCGTTACTCTTTGCTTGCCTTCCGTGCATTGCCTAGCCTTGCGTTGTCGTGCCTTAGCCTTGCCTCGCCTGACCGTGCCTTGCCTTGCGTTACCTTTTCCTTGGCTGGCCGTGCATTGCCTAGCCGTGCGTTGCCGTGCCTTAGCCTTGTTTCCCCTTGCCGTGCCGTTCCTTCCGTTACCCTTGCCTTGCCTTGCTTTCCCTTGCCTTCCTTGCCTTCCGTTGCTCTTTGCTTGCCTTGCCGTGCATTGCCTAGCCTTGCGTTGTCGTGCCTTAGCCTTGACTTGCCTAACCGTGCCTTGCCTTGCGTTACCCTTTCCTTGCCTTGCCGTGCATTGCCTAGCCGTGCGTTGTCGTTCATCAGCTTTGCCTTGCCTCACCGTGCCTTGCCTTGCGTTACCCTTTCCTTGCCTTGCCCTGCATTGCCTAGCCTTGCGTTGTCGTGCCTTAGCCTTTTTTCCCCTTGCCGTGCCGTGCCTGTTGTTACACTTGCCTTGCCATGCTTTGCCTTGCCTTCCTTTCCTTCCATTACTCTTTCCTTGCCTAGCCGTGCACAGCCTAGCCTTGCGATTTCGTGCATTAGCTTTGCCGCGCCTGACAGTGCCTTGCCTTGCGTTACCCTTTCCTTGCCTGGCCGTGCATTGCTTAGCCTTGCGTTGTCGTCCATTAGCCTTGCCTCCCCAAACCGTGCCTTGCCTTGCGTTACCCTTTCCTTGCCTTGCCCTGCATTGCCTAGCCCTGCGTTGCCGTGCCTTAGACTTGTTTCCCCTTGCCGAGCCGTTCCTTCCGATACCCTTGCCTTGCCTTGGTTTCCCTTGCCTTCCTTGCCTTCCGTTACTCTTTGCTTGCCTTCCGTGCATTGCCTAGCCTTGCGTTGTCGTGCCTTAGCCTTGCCTCGCCTGACCGTGCCTTGCCTTGCGTTACCCTTTCCTTGCCTTGCCGTGCATTGCCTAGCCGTTCGTTGTCGTGCATCAGCCTTGCCTTGCCTCACCGTGCCTTGCCTTGCGTTACCCTTTCCTTGCCTTGCCCTGCATTGCCTAGCCTTGCGTTGTCGTGCCTTAGCCTTTTTTGTCCTTGCCGTGCCGTGCCTGTTGTTACACTTGCCTTGCCATGCTTTGCCTTGCCTTCCTTTCCTTCCATTACTCTTTCCATGCCTAGCCGTGCACTGCCTAGCCTTGCGTTGTCGTGCATTAGCCTTGCCTAGCCTGACAGTGCCTTGCCTTGCGTTACCCTTTCCTTGCCTTGCCGTGCATTGCCTAGCCCTACGTTGCCGTGCCTTAGCCTTGTTTCCCCTTGCCGAGCCGTTCCTTCCGTTACCCTTGCCTTGCCTTGGTTTCCCTTGCCTTCGTTGCCTTCCGTTACTCTTTGCTTGCCTTCCGTGCATTGCCTAGCCTTGCGTTGTCGTGCATTAGCCTTGCCTCGCCTGACCGTGCCTTGCCTTGCGTTACCCTTTCCTTGCCTTGCCGTGCATTGCCTAGCCCTGCGTTGTCGTGCCTTAGCCTTGTTTCCCCTTACCGTGCCGTTCCTTCCGTTACCCTTCCCTTCCCCTGCTTTCCCTTGTCTTCCTTGCCTTCCGTTATTCTTTGCTTGCCTTCCGTGCATTGCCTAGCCTTGCGTTGTCGTGCCTTAGCCTTGCCTCGCCTGACCGTGCCTTGCCTTGCGTTACCCTTTCCTTGCCTTGCGGTGCATTGCCTAGCCGTGCGTTGTCGTGCATCAGCCTTGCCTTGCCTCACCGTGCCTTGCCTTGCGTTACCCTTTCCTTGCCTTGCCCTGCATTGCCTAGCCTTGCGTTGTCGTGCCTTAGCCTTTTTTCTCCTTGCCGTACCGTGCCTGTTGTTACACTTGCCTTGCCATGCTTTGCCTTGCCTTCTTTTCCTTCCATTACTCTTTCTTTGCCTAGCCGTGCACTGCCTAGCCTTGCGATGTCGTGCATTAGCTTTGCCTCGCCTGACAGTGCCTTGCCTTGCGTTACCCTTTCCTTGCCTTGCCGTGCATTGCCTAGCCCTGCGTTGCCGTGCCTTAGCCTTGTTTCCCCTTGCCGAGGCGTTCCTTCCGTTAACCTTGCCTTGCCTTGCATTCCCTTGCCTTCCTTGCGTTCCGTTACTCTTTGCTTGCCTTCCGTGCATTGCCTAGCCTTGCGTTGTCGTGCCTTAGCCTTGCCTCGCCTGACCGTGCCTTGCCTTGCGTTACCCTTACCTTGCCTGGCCCTGCATTGCCTAGCCCTGTGTTGTCGTGCCTTAGCCTTGTTTCCCCTTACCGTGCCGTTCCTTTCGTTACCCTT
Organism: Macrotis lagotis; assembly: GCF_037893015.1. NCBI lineage: Eukaryota > Metazoa > Chordata > Mammalia > Peramelemorphia > Peramelidae > Macrotis > Macrotis lagotis. The sequence goes on from NW_027421943.1 coordinate 378,378, forward strand.
GCCTTCCCCTGCTTTCCCTTGCATTCCTTGCCTTCCGTTACTCTTTGCTTGCCTTCCGTGCATTGCCTAGCCTTGCGTTGTCGTGCCTTAGCCTTGCCTCGCCTGACCGTGCCTTGCCTTGCGTTACCCTTTCCTTGCCTTGCCGTGAATTGCCTAGCCTTGCGTTGTCGTGCATCAGCCTTGCCTTGCCTCACCGTGCCTTGCCTTGCGTTACCCTTTCCTTGCCTTGCAGTGCATTGCCTAGCCGTTCGTTGTCGTTCCTTAGCCTTGTTTCCCCTTGCCGTGCCGTTCCTTCCTTTACCCTTGCTTTGCCTTGCTTTGCCTTGCCTTACTTGCCTTCCGTTACTCTTTGCTTCCCTTCCGGGCATTGCCTAGCCTTGCGTGGTCGTGCCTTAGCCTTTTTTCACCTTGCTATAGACATGCTTGCGTTGCCTTGCTTTGCATTGCCTTCCTTGCCTTCCGTTACTCTTTGCTTGCCTTCCGTGCATTGCCTAGCCTTGCGTTGTCGTGCATTAGCCTTGCCTCGCCTGACCGTGCCTTGCCTTGCGTTACCCTTTCCTTGCCTTGCCGTGCATTGCCTAGCCCTGCGTTGTCGTGCCTTAGCCTTGTTTCCCCTTACCGTGCCGTTCCTTCCGTTACACTTCCCTTCCCCTGCTTTCCCTTGCCTTCCTTGCCTTCCGTTACTCTTTGCTTGCCTTCCGTGCATTGCCTAGCCTTGCGTTGTCGTGCCTTAGCCTTATCTCGCCTGACCGTGCCTTCCTTTGCTTTAAGCTTTCCTTGCATTGTCGTGCATTGCCTAGCCTTGCGTTGTCGTGCATTAGCCTTGCCTAGCCTCACCGTGCCTTGCCTTGCGTTACCCTTTCCTTGCCTTGCCGTGCATTGTCTAGCCGTGCGTTGTCGTGCCTTAGCCTTGTTTCCCCTTGCCGTGGCGTGCCTTTTGTTACACTTGCCTTTCCTGGCTTTGACTTGCCTTCCTTTCCTTCCGTTACTCTTTCCTTGCCTTGCCGTGCATTGCCTAGCCTTGCATTGTCGTGCCTTATCCTTGCCTCACCTGACCGTGCCTTCCCCTGCGTTACCCTTTCCTTGCCTTGCCGTGCATTGCCTAAACCTGCGTTGCCGTGCCTTAGCCTTGTTACCCCTTACCGTGCCGTTACTTCCGTTACCCTTGCCTTCCCTTTCTTTCCTTTGCCTTCCTTGCGTTCCGTTACTCTTTGCTTGCTTTCCGTGCATTGCCTAGCCTTGCGTTGTCAGGCCTTAGCCTTGCCTCGCCTGACCGTGCTTTCCCATGCGTTACCCTTTCCTTGCCTTGCCTTGCCATGCATTGCCTAGCCGTGCGTTGTCGTGCCTTAGCCTTGTTTCCCCTTGCCGTGCCGTTCCTTCTGTTACACTTGCCTTTCCTTCCTTTCCCTTGCCTTCCTTACCTTCCGTTACTCTTTGCTTGCCTTCCGTGCATTGCCTAGCCTTGCGTTGTCGTGCCTTAGCCTTGCCTCGCCTGACCGTGCTTTCCCATGCGTTAACCTTTCCTTGCCTTGCCGTGCATTGCCTAGCCTGCATTGCCGTGCCTTAGCCTTGTTTCCCCTTGCCGTGCCGTTCCTTCCGTTACCCTGGCCTTTCCTTCCTTTTCCTTGCCTTGCTTACCTTCCGTTACTCTTTGCTTGCCTTCCCTGAATTTCCTAGCCTTGCGTTGTCGTGCCTTAGCCTTATCTCGCCTGACCTTGCCTTCCTTTCCTTTAAGCTTTCCTTGCATTGTCGTGCATCGCCTAGCCTTGCGTTTTCGTGCATTAGCCTTGCCTAGCCTCACCGGGCCTTTCCTTGCGTTACCCTTTGCTTGCCTTGCCGTGCATTGCCTAGCCGTGCCTTGTCGTGCCTTAGCCGTGTTTCCCCTTGCCGTGCGGTTCCTTCCGTTACACTTGCCTTTCTTTGCTTTCCCTTTCCTTCCTTACCTTCCGTTTCTCTTTGCTTGCCTTCCGTGCATTGCCTAGCCTTGGGTTGTCGTGCCTTAGCCTTGCCTCGCCTGACCGTGCTTTCCCATGCGTTACCCTTTCCTTGCCTTGCCTTGCCGTGCATTGCCTAGCGTGCGTTGTCGTGCCTTAGCCTTGTTTCCCCTTGCCGTGCCGTTCCTTCCGTTACCATCGCCTTTCCTTGCTTTCCCTTGCCTTCCTTACCTTCCGTTACTCTTTGCTTGCCTTCTGTGCATTGCCTAGCCTTGCGTTGTCGTGCCTTAGCCTTATCTCGCCTGACCGTGCCTTCCTTTGCTTTAAGCTTTCCTTGCATTGTCGTGCATTGCCTAGCCTTGCGTTGTCGTGCATTAACCTTGCCTAGCCTCACCGTGCCTTGCCTTGCGTTACCCTTTCCTTGCCTTGCCGTGCATTGCCTAGCCGTGCGTTGGCGTGCCTTAGCCTTGATTCCCCTTGCCGTGGCGTGCCTTTTGTTACACTTGCCTTGCCTGGCTTTGCCTTGCTTCCTTTCCTTCCGTTACTCTTTCCTTGCCATGCCGTGCATTGCCTAGCCTTGCATTGTCGTGCCTTATCCTTGCCTCACCTGACCGTGCCTTCCCCTGCGTTACCCTTTCCTTGCCTTGCCGTGCATTGCCTAGCGTGCGTTGTAGTGCCTTAGCCTTGTTTCCCCTTGCCGTGCCGTTCCTTCCATTACCATTGCCTTTCCTTGCTTTCCCTTGCCTTCCTTACCTTCCGTTACTCTTTGCTTGCCTTCCGTGCATTGCGTAGCCTTGCGTTGTCGTGCCTTAGCCTTATCTCGCCTGACCGTGCCTTCCTTTGCTTTAAGCTTTCCTTGCATTGTCGTGCATTGCCTAGCCTTGCGTTGTCGTGCATTAACCTTGCCTAGCCTCACCGTGCCTTGCCTTGCGTTACCCTTTCCTTGCCTTGCCGTGCATTTCCTAGCCGTGTGTTGTCGTGCCTTAGCCTTGTTACCCCTTGCCGTGCCGTCCTTCCGTTACTCTTGCCTTCCCTTGCTTTCACTTTCCTTCCTTGCATTCCGTTACTCCTTGCTTGCTTTCCGTGCATTGCCTAGCCTTGCGTTGGCTTTCCTTAGCCTTGCCTCGCCTGACCGTGCTTTCCCATGCGTTGCCCTTTCCTTGCCTTGCCGTGCATTGCCTAGCGTGCGTTGTCGTGCCTTAGCCTTGTTTCCCCTTGCCGTGCCGTTCCTTCCGTTACCCTTGCCTTCCCTTGCTTTCCCTTTCCTTCCTTGCATTCCGTTACTCCTTGCTTGCTTTCCGTGCATTGCCTAGCCTTGCGTTGGCTTTCCTTAGCCTTGCCTCGCCTGACCGTGCTTTCCCATGCGTTACCCTTTCCTTGCCTTGCGGTGCATTGCCTAGCGTGCGTTGTCGTGCCTTAGCCTTGTTTCCCCTTGCCGTGCCGTTCCTTCCGTTATACTTGCCTTCCCTTGCTTTCCCTTTCCTTCCTGCATTCTGTTACTCCTTGCTTGCTTTCCGTTCATTGCCTAGCCTTGCGTTGGCTTTCCTTAGCCTTGCCTCGCCTGACCGTGCTTTCCCATGCGTTACCCTTTCCTTGCCTTGCCGTGCATTGCCTAGCGTGCGTTGTCGTGCCTTAGCCTTGTTTCCCCTTACCGTGCCGTTCCTTCCGTTACACTTGCCTTTCTTTGCTTTCCCTTGCCTTCCTTACCTTCCGTTACTCTTTGCTTGCCTTCCGTGCATTGCCTAGCCTTGCGTTGTCGTGCCTTAGCCTTATCTCGCCTGACCGTGCCTTCCTTTGCTTTAAGCTTTACTTGCATTGTCGTGCATTGCCAAGCCTTGCGTTGTCGTGCATTAGACTTGCCTAGCCTCACCGTGCCTTGCCTTGCGATACCCTTTCCTTGCCTTGCCGTGCATTTCCTAGCCGTGTGTTGTCGTGCCTTAGCCTTGTTTCCCCTTGCCGTTGCGTGCCTTTTGTTACACTTGCCTTGCCTGGCTTTGCCTTGCCTTCCTTTCCTTCCGTTACTCTTTCCTTGCCTTGCCTTGCATTGCCTAGCCTTGCATTGTCGTGCCTTATCCTTGCCTCACCTGACCGTGCCTTCCCCTGCGTTACCCTTTCCTTGCCTTGCCGTGCATTGCCTAGCCCTGCGTTGTCGTGCCTTAGCCTTGTTACCCCTTGCCGTGCCGTTCCTTCCGTTACCCTTGCCTTCCCTTGCTTTCCCTTGCCTTCCTTGCGTTCCGTTACTCTTTGCTTGCTTTCCGTGCATTGCCTAGCCTTGCGTTGTCGTGCCTTAGCCTTCCTCGCCTGACCGTGCCTTCCTTTGCGTTACCCTTTCCTTGCCTTGCCGTGCATTGCCTAGCCGTGCGTTGTCGTGCCTTAGCCTTGTTTCCCCTTGCCGTGCCGTTCCTTCGTTACCTTGCCTTTCCTTCTTTCCCTTGCCTTCCTTGCCTTCCGTTACTCTTTGCTTGCCTTCCGTGCATTGCCTAGCCTTGCGTTGTCGTGCCTTAGCCTTGCCTCGCCTGACCGTGCTTTCCCATGCGTTACCCTTTCCTTGCCTTGCCGTGCATTGCCTACCTGCGTTGCCGTGCCTTAGCCTTGTTCCCCTTGCCGTGCCGTTCCTTCCGTTACCCTTGCCTTTCCTTGCTTTTCCTTGCCTTGCTTACCTTCCGTTACTCTTTGCTTGCCTTCCCTGAATTTAGCCTTGCGTTGTCGTGCCTTGCCTTATCTCGTGCCTTGCCTTTAGCTTTCCTTGCATTGTCGTGCATGCCTAGCTTGCGTTTTCGTGCATTCTTGCCTAGCCTCACCGTGCTTTCCCTTGCGTTACCCTTTGCTTGCCTTGCCGTGCATTGCCTAGCCGTGCGTTGTCGTGCCTTAGCCTTGTTTCCCCTTGCCGTGCCGTTCCTTCCGTTACACTTGCCTTTCTTTGCTTTCCCTTGCCTTCCTTACCTTCCGTTACTCTTTGCTTGCCTTCCGTGCATTGCCTAGCCTTGCGTTGTCGTGCCTTAGCCTTGCCTCGCCTGAACGTGCTTTCCCATGCGTTACCCTTTCCTTGCCTTGCCGTGCATTGCCTAGCGTGCGTTGCCGTGCCTTAGCCTTGTTTCCCCTTGCCGTGCCGTTCCTTCCGTTACCCTTGCCTTTCCTTGCTTTCCCTTGCCTTCCTTACCTTCCGTTACTCTTTGCTTGCCTTCTGTGCATTGCCTAGCCTTGCGTTGTCGTGCCTTAGCCTTATCTCGCCTGACCGTGCCTTCCTTTGCTTTAAGCTTTCCTTGCATTGTCGTGCATTGCCTAGCCTTGCGTTGTCGTGCATTAGCCTTGCCTAGCCTCACCGTGCCTTGCCTTGCGTTACCCTTTCCTTGCCTTGCCGTGCATTGCCTAGCCGTGCGTTGTCGTGCCTTAGCCTTGATTCGCCTTGCCGTGGCGTGCCTTTTGTTACACTTGCCTTGCCTGGCTTTGCCTTGCTTCCTTTCCTTCCGTTACTCTTTCCTTGCCATGCCGTGCATTGCCTAGCCTTGCATTGTCGTGCCTTATCCTTGCCTCACCTGACCGTGCCTTCCCCTGCGTTACCCTTTCCTTGCCTTGCCGTGCATTGCCTAGCGTGCGTTGTAGTGCCTTAGCCTTGTTTCCCCTTGCCGTGCCGTTCCTTCCATTACCATTGCCTTTCCTTGCTTTCCCTTGCCTTCCTTACCTTCCGTTACTCTTTGCTTGCCTTCCGTGCATTGCCTAGCCTTGCGTTGTCGTGCCTTGGCCTTATCTCGCCTGACCGTGCCTTCCTTTGCTTTAAGCTTTCCTTGCATTGTCGTGCATTGCCTAGCCTTGCGTTGTCGTGCATTAACCTTGCCTAGCCTCACCGTGCCTTGCCTTGCGTTACCCTTTCCTTGCCTTGCCGTGCATTGCCTAGCCGTGTGTTGTCGTGCCTTAGCCTTGTTTCCCCTTGCCGTGCCGTTCCTTCCGTTACACTTGCCTTCCCTTGCTTTCACTTTCCTTCCTTGCCTTCCGTTACTCTTTGCTTGCTTTCCGTGCATTGCCTAGCCTTGCGTTGTCGTGCCTTAGCCTTGCCTCGCCTGACCGTGCTTTCCCATGCGTTACCCTTTCCTTGCCTTGCCGTGCATTGCCTAGCGTGCGTTGTCGTGCCTTAGCCTTGTTTCCCCTTGCCGTGCCGTTCCTTCCGTTACCCTTTCCTTCCCTTGCTTTCCCTTGCCTTCCTTGCATTCCGTTACTCTTTGCTTGCTTTCCGTGCATTGCCTAGCCTTGCGTTGGCTTGCCTTAGCCTTGCCTCGCCTGACCGTGCTTTCCTTGCGTTACCCTTTCCTTGCCTTGCCGTGCATTGCCTAGCCGTGCGTTGTCGTGCCTTAGCCTTGTTTCCCCTTGCCGTGCCGTTCCTTCCGTTATACTTGCCTTGCCTTGCGTTTCCCTTTCCTTCCTGCATTCTGTTACTCCTTGCTTGCTTTCCGTGCATTGCCTAGCCTTGCGTTGGCTTTCCTTAGCCTTGCCTCGCCTGACCGTGCTTTCCCATGCGTTACCCTTTCCTTGCCTTGCCGTGCATTGCCTAGCGTGCGTTGTCGTGCCTTAGCCTTGTTTCCCCTTGCCGTGCCGTTCCTTCCGTTACCCTTGCCTTTCTTTGCTTTCCCTTGCCTTCCTTACCTTCCGTTACTCTTTGCTTGCCTTCCGTGCATTGCCTAGCCTTGCGTTGTCGTGCCTTAGCCTTATCTCGCCTGACCGTGCCTTCCTTTGCTTTAAGCTTTACTTGCATTGTCGTGCATTGCCTAGCCTTGCGTTGTCGTGCATTAGACTTGCCTAGCCTCACCGTGCCTTGCCTTGCGTTACCCTTTCCTTGCCTTGCCGTGCATTTCCTAGCCGTGTGTTGTCGTGCCTTAGCCTTGTTTCCCCTTGCCGTTGCGTGCCTTTTGTTACACTTGCCTTGCCTGGCTTTGCCTTGCCTTCTTTCCTTCCGTTACTCTTTCCTTGCCTTGCCGTGCATTGCCTAGCCCTGCGTTGTCGTGCCTTAGCCTTGTTACCCCTTGCCGTTCCGTTCCTTCCGTTACCCTTGCCTTCCATTGCTTTCCCTTGCCTTCCTTGCGTTCCGTTACTCTTTGCTTGCTTTCCGTGCATTGCCTAGCCTTGCGTTGTCGTGCCTTAGCCTTATCTCGCCTGACCGTGCCTTCCTTTGCTTTAAGCTTTACTTGCATTGTCGTGCATTGCCTAGCCTTGCGTTGTCGTGCATTAGCCTTGCCTAGCCTCACCGTGCCTTGCCTTGCGTTACTCTTTCCTTGCCTTGCCGTGCATTGCCTAGCCTTGCATTGTCGTGCCTTATCCTTGCCTCACCTGACCGTGCCTTCCCCTGCGTTACCCTTTCCTTGCCTTGCCGTGCATTGCCTAACCCTGCGTTGCCGTGCCTTAGCCTTGTTACCCCTTGCCGTGCCGTTCCTTCCGTTACCCTTGCCTTCCCTTGCTTTCCCTTGCCTTCCTTGCCTTCCGTTACTCTTTGCTTGCTTTCCGTGCATTGCCTAGGGTTGCGTTGTCATGCCTTAGCCTTGCATCGCCTGACCGTGCTTTCCCATGCGTTACCCTTTCCTTGCCTTGCCGTGCATTGCCTAGCCGTGCGTTGTCGTGCCTTAGCCTTGTTTCCCCTTGCCGTGCCGTTCCTTCCGTTACACTTGCCTTTCCTTCCTTTCCCTTGCCTTCCTTATCTTCCGTTACTCTTTGCTTGCCTTCCGTGCATTGCCTAGCCTTGCGTTGTTGTGCCTTAGCCTTGCCTCGCCTGAACGTGCTTTCCCATGCGTTACCCTTTCCTTGCCTTGCCGTGCATTGCCTAGCCTGCGTTGCCGTGCCTTAGCCTTGTTTCCCCTTGCCGTGCCGTTCCTTCCGTTACCCTGGCCTTTCCTTCCTTTTCCTTGCCTTGCTTACCTTCCGTTACTCTTTGCTTGCCTTCCCTGAATTGCCTAGCCTTGCGTTGTCGTGCCTTAGCCTTATCTCGCCTGACCTTGCCTTCCTTTGCTTTAAGCTTTCCTTGCATTGTCGTGCATTGCCTAGCCTTGCGTTTTCGTGCATTAGCCTTGCCTAGCCTCACCGTGCCTTGCCTTGCGTTACCCTTTCCTTGCCTTGCCGTGCATTGCCTAGCCGTGCGTTGTCGTGCATTAGCCTTGATTCCCCTTGCCGTGGCGTGCCTTCCGTTACCCTTGCCTTGCCTTGCATTTCCGTGCCTTCCTTTCCTTCCGTTACTCTTTCCTTGCCTTGCCGTACATTGCCTAGCCTTGCATTGTCGTGCCTTATTCTTGCCTCACCTGACCGTGCCTTCCCCTGCGTTACCCTTTCCTTGCCTTGCCGTGCATTGCCTAGCCGTGCGTTGTCGTGCATTAGCCTTGATTCCCCTTGCCGTGGCGTGCCTTTTGTTACACTTGCCTTGCCTGGCTTTGCCTTGCCTTCCTTACCTTCCGTTACTCTCTACTTGCTTTCCGTGCATTGCCTAGCCTTGCGTTGTCATGCCTTACCCTTGCCTCGCCTGACCGTGCTTTCCCATGCGTTACCCTTTCCTTGCCTTGCCGTGCATTGCCTAGCCCTGCGTTGTCGTGCCTTAGCCTTCTTACCCCTTGCCGTGCCGTTCCTTCCGTTACCCTTGCCTTCCCTTGCTTTCCCTTGCCTTCCTTGCGTTCCGTTACTCTTTGCTTGCCTTTCCGTGCATTGCCTAGCCTTGCGTTGTCATGCCTTAGCCTTCCCTCGCCTGACGGTGCTTTCCCGTGCGTTACCCTTTCCTTGCCTTGCCGTGCATTGCCTAGCGTGCGTTGTCGTGCCTTAGCCTTGTTTCCCCTTGCCGTGCCGTTCCTTCCGTTACACTTGCCTTTCCTTGCTTTCCCTTGCCTTCCTTACCTTCCGTTACTCTTTGCTTGCATTCCGTGCATTGCCTAGACTTGCGTTGTCGTGCCTTAGCCTTGCCTCGCCTGACCGTGCTTTCCCATGCGTTACCCTTTCCTTGCCTTGCCGTTCATTTCCTAGCGTTCGGTGTCGTGCCTTAGACTTGTTCCCCCTTGCCGTGCCGTTCCTTCCGTTACCCTTGCCTTTCCTTGCTTTTCCTTGCCTTCCTTACCTTCCGTTACTCTTTGCTTGCCTTCCCTGAATTGCCTAGCCTTGCGTTGTCGTGCCTTTGCCTTATCTCGCCTGACCTTGCCTTCCTTTGCTTTAAGCTTTCCTTGCATTGTCGTGCATTGCCTAGCCTTGCGTTTTCGTGCATTAGCCTTGTCTAGCCTCACCGTAAATTGCCTTGCGTTACCCTTTGCTTGCCTTGCCGTGCATTGCCTAGCTGTGCGTTGTCGTGCCTTAGCCTTGTTTCCCCTTGCCGTGCAGTTCCTTCCGTTACACTTCCCTTTCTTTGCTTTCCCTTGCCTTCCTTACCTTCCGTTACTCTTTGCTTGCCTTCCGTGCATTGCCTAGCCTTGCGTTGTCGTGCCTTAGCCTTGCCTCGCCTGAACGTGCTTTCCCATGCTTTACCCTTTCCTTGCCTTGCCGTGCATTGCCTAGACTGCGTTTCCGTGCCTTAGCCTTGTTTCCCCTTGCCGTGCAATTCCTTCCGTTACCCTTGCCTTTCCTTGCTTTTCCTTGCCTTGCTTACCTTCCGTTACTCTTTGCTTCCCTTCCCTGCATTGCCTAGCCTTGCGTTGTGGTGCCTTAGCCTTATCTCGCCTGACCGTGCCTTCCTTTGCTTTAAGCTTTCCTTGCATTGTCGTGCATTGCCTAGCCTTGCGTTGTCGTGCCTTAGCCTTGCCTCCCCTGACCGTTCTTTCCCATGCGTTACCCTTTCCTTGCCTTGCCGTGCATTGCCTAGCCGTGCGTTGTCGTGCCGTAGCCTTGTTACCCCTTGCCGTGCCGTGCCTTTTGTTACACTTGCCTTTCCTGGCTTTGACTTGCCTTCCTTTCCTTGCGTTACCCTTTCCTTGCCTTGCCGTGCATTGCCTAGCCTTGCGTTGTCGTGCCTTAGCCTTGTTACCCCTTGCCGTGCCGTTCCTTCCGTTACCCTTGCCTTCCCTTGCTTTCCCTTTCCTTCCTTGCGTTCCGTTACTCTTTGCTTGCTTTCCGTGCATTGCCTAGCCTTGCGTTGTCATGCCTTAGCCTTGCCTCGCCTGACCGTGCTTTCCCATGCGTTACCCTTTCCTTGCCTTGCCGTGCATTGCCTAGCCGTGCGTTGTCGTGCCTTAGCCTTGTTTCCCCTTGCCGTGCCGTTCCTTCCGTTACACTTGCCTTTCCTTCCTTTCCCTTGCCTTCCTTACCTTCCGTTACTCTTTGCTTGCCTTCCGTGCATTGCCTAGCCTTGCGTTGTCGTGCCTTAGCCTTGCCTCGCCTGAACGTGCTTTCCCATGCGTTAACCTTTCCTTGCCTTGCCGTGCATTGCCTAGCCTGCGTTGCCGTGCCTTAGACTTGTTTCTCCTTGCCGTGCCGTTCCTTCCGTTACCCTTGCCTTCCCTTGCTTTCCCTTGCCTTCCTTGCGTTCCGTTCCTCTTTGCTTGCTTTCCGTGCATTGCCTAGCCTTGCGTTGTCGTGCCTTAGCCTTATCTCGCCTGACCGTGCCTTCCTTTGCTTTAAGCTTTACTTGCATTGTCGTGCATTGCCTAGCCTTGCGTTGTCGTGCATTAGCCTTGCCTAGCCTCACCGTGCCTTGCCTTGCGTTACTCTTTCCTTGCCTTGCCGTGCATTGCCTAGCCTTGCATTGTCGTGCCTTATCCTTGCCTCACCTGACCGTGCCTTCCCCTGCGTTACCCTTTCCTTGCCTTGCCGTGCATTGCCTAACCCTGCGTTGCCGTGCCTTAGCCTTGTTACCCCTTGCCGTGCCGTTCCTTCCGTTACCCTTGCCTTCCCTTGCTTTCCCTTGCCTTCCTTGCGTTCCGTTACTCTTTGCTTGCTTTCCGTGCATTGCCTAGCCTTGCGTTGTCATGCCTTAGCCTTGCATCGCCTGACCGTGCTTTCCCATGCGTTACCCTTTCCTTGCCTTGCCGTGCATTGCCTAGCCGTGCGTTGTCGTGCCTTAGCCTTGTTTCCCCTTGCCGTGCCGTTCCTTCCGTTACACTTGCCTTTCCTTCCTTTCCCTTGCCTTCCTTACCTTCCGTTACTCTTTGCTTGCCTTCCGTGCATTGCCTAGCCTTGCGTTGTTGTGCCTTAGCCTTGCCTCGCCTGAACGTGCTTTCCCATGCGTTACCCTTTCCTTGCCTTGCCGTGCATTGCCTAGCCTGCGTTGCCGTGCCTTAGCCTTGTTTCCCCTTGCCGTGCCGTTCCTTCCGTTACCCTGGCCTTTCCTTCCTTTTCCTTGCCTTGCTTAACTTCCGTTACTCTTTGCTTGCCTTCCCTGAATTGCCTAGCCTTGCGTTGTCGTGCCTTAGCCTTATCTCGCCTGACCTTGCCTTCCTTTGCTTTAAGCTTTCCTTGCATTGTCGTGAATCGCCTAGCCTTGCGTTTTCGTGCATTAGCCTTGCCTAGCCTCACCGTGCCTTTCCTTGCGTTACCCTTTCCTTGCCTTGCCGTGCATTGCCTAGCCCTGCGTTGTCGTGCCTTAGCCTTCTTACCCCTTGCCGTGCGGTTCCTTCCGTTACCCTTGCCTTCCCTTGCTTTCCCTTGCCTTCCTTGCGTTCCGTTACTCTTTGCTTGCTTTCCGTGCATTGCCTAGCCTTGGGTTGTCGTGCCTTAGCCTTGCCTCGCCTGACCGTGCTTTCCCATGCGTTACCCTTTCCTTGCCTTGCCGTGCATTGCCTAGCGTGCGTTGTCGTGCCTTAGCCTTGTTTCCCCTTGCCGTGCCGTTCCTTCCGTTACACTTGCCTTTCCTTGCTTTCCCTTGCCTTCCTTACCTGCCGTTACTCTTTGCTTGCCTTCCGTGCATTGCCTAGCCTTGCGTTGTCGTGCCTTAGCCTTATCTCGCCTGACCGTGCCTTCCTTTGCTTTAAGCTTTCCTTGCATTGTCGTGCATTGCCTAGCCTTGCGTTGTCGTGCATTAGCCTTGCCTAGCCTCACCGTGCCTTGCCTTGCGTTACCCTTTCCTTGCCTTGCCGTGCATTTCCTAGCCGTGTGTTGTCGTGCCTTAGCCTTGTTTCCCCTTGCCGTTGCGTGCCTTTTGTTACCCTTGCCTTGCCTGGCTTTGCCTTGCCTTCCTTTCCTTCCGTTACTCTTTCCTTGCCTTGCCGTGCATTGCCTAGCCCTGCGTTGTCGTGCCTTAGCCTTGTTACCCCTTGCCGTGCCGTTCCTTCCGTTACCCTTGCCTTCCATTGCTTTCCCTTGCCTTCCTTGCGTTCCGTTACTCTTTCCTTGCTTTCCGTGCATTGCCTAGCCTTGCGTTGTCGTGCCTTAGCCTTGTCTCGCCTGACCGTGCCTTCCTTTGCTTTAAGCTTTACTTGCATTGTCGTGCATTGCCTAGCCTTGCGTTGTCGTGCATTAGCCTTGCCTAGCCTCACCGTGCCTTGCCTTGCGTTACTCTTTCCTTGCCTTGCCGTGCATTGCCTAGCCTTGCATTGTCGTGCCTTATCCTTGCCTCACCTGACCGTGCCTTCCCCTGCGTTACCCTTTCCTTGCCTTGCCGTGCATTGCCTAGCGTGTGTTGTCGTGCCTTAGCCTTGTTACCCCTTGCCGTGCCGTTCCTTCCTTTACTCTTGCCTTCCCTTGCTTTCCCTTTCCTTCCTTGCATTCCGTTACTCCTTGCTTGCTTTCCGTGCATTGCCTAGACTTGCGTTTGCTTTCCTTAGCCTTGCCTCGCCTGACCGTGCTTTCCCATGCGTTACCCTTTCCTTGCCTTGCCGTGCATTGCCTAGCGTGCGTTGTCGTGCCTTAGCCTTGTTTCCCCTTGCCGTGCCGTTCCTTCCGTTACCCTTGCCTTCCCTTGCTTTCCCTTTCCTTCCTTGCATTCCGTTACTCCTTGCTTGCTTTCCGTGCATTGCCTAACCTTGCGTTGGCTTTCCTTAGCCTTGCCTCGCCTGACCGTGCTTTCCCATGCGTTACCCTTTCCTTGCCTTGCCGTGCATTGCCTAGCGTGCGTTGTCGTGCCTTAGCCTTGTTTCCCCTTGCCGTGCCGTTCCTTCCGTTACACTTGCCTTCCCTTGCTTTCCCTTTCCTTCCTTGCATTCCGTTACTCCTTGTTTGCTTTCCGTTCATTGCCTAGCCTTGCGTTGGCTTTCCTTAGCGTTGCCTCGCCTGACCGTGCTTTCCCGTGCGTTACCCTTTCCTTGCCTTGCCGTGCATTGCCTAGCGTGCGTTGTCGTGCCTTAGCCTTGTTTCCCCTTGCCGTGCCGTTGCTTCCGTTACACTTGCCTTTCCTTGCTTTCCCTTGCCTTCCTTACCTTCCGTTACTCTTTCCTTGCCTTCCGTGCATTGCCTAGACTTGCGTTGTCGTGCCTTAGCCTTGGCTCGCCTGACCGTGCTTTCCCATGCGTTACCCTTTCCTTGCCTTGCCGTTCATTGCCTAGCGTTCGGTGTCGTGCCTTAGACTTGTTCCCCCTTGCCGTGCCGTTCCTTCCGTTACCCTTGCCTTTCCTTGCTTTTCCTTGCCTTCCTTACCTTCCGTTACTCTTTGCTTGCCTTCCCTGAATTGCCTAGCCTTGCGTTGTCGTGCCTTTGCCTTATCTCGCCTGACCTTGCCTTCCTTTGCTTTAAGCTTTCCTTGCATTGTCGTGCATTGCCTAGCCTTGCGTTTTCGTGCATTAGCCTTGTCTAGCCTCACCGTGCATTGCCTTGCGTTACCCTTTGCTTGCCTTGCCGTGCATTGCCTAGCTGTGCGTTGTCGTGCCTTAGCCTTGTTTCCCCTTGCCGTGCAGTTCCTTCCGTTACACTTGCCTTTCTTTGCTTTCCCTTGCCTTCCTTACCTTCCGTTACTCTTTGCTTGCCTTCCGTGCATTGCCTAGCCTTGCGTTGTCGTGCCTTAGCCTTGCCTCGCCTGAACGTACTTTCCCATGCGTTACCCTTTCCTTGCCTTGCCGTGCATTGCCTAGACTGCGTTTCCGTGCCTTAGCCTTGTTTCCCCTTGCCGTGCAATTCCTTCCGTTACCCTTGCCTTTCCTTGCTTTTCCTTGCCTTGCTTACCTTCCGTTACTCTTTGCTTCCCTTCCCTGCATTGCCTAGCCTTGCGTTGTGGTGCCTTAGCCTTATCTCGCCTGACCGTGCCTTCCTTTGCTTTAAGCTTTCCTTGCATTGTCGTGCATTGCCTAGCCTTGCGTTGTCGTGCATTAGCCTTGCCTAGCCTCACCGTGCCTTGCCTTGCGTTACCCTTTCCTTGCCTTGCCATGAATTGCCTAGCCGTGCGTTGTCGTGCCGTAGCCTTGTTTCCCCTTGCCGTGGCGTGCCTTTTGTTACACTTGCCTTTCCTGGCTTTGACTTGCATTCCTTTCCTTCCGTTACTCTTTCCTTGCCTTGCCGTGCATTGCCTAGCCGTGCGTTGTCGTGCCTTAGCCTTGTTACCCCTTGCCGTGCCGTTCCTTTCGTTACCCTTGCCTTCCCTTTCTTTCCCTTGACTTCCTTGCGTTCCGTTACTCTTTGCTTGCTTTCCGTGCATTGCCTAGCCTTGCGTTGTCATGCCTTAGCCTTGCCTCGCCTGACCGTGCTTTCCCATGCGTTACCCTTTCCTTGCCTTGCCGTGCATTGCCTAGCCGTGCGTTGTCGTGCCTTAGCCTTGTTTCCCCTTGCCGTGCCGTTCCTTCCGTTACACTTGCCTTTCCTTCCTTTCCCTTGCCTTCCTTACCTTCCGTTACTCTTTGCTTGCCTTCCGTGCATTGCCTAGCCTTGCGTTGTTGTGCCTTAGCCTTGCCTCGCCTGAACGTGCTTTCCCATGCGTTAACCTTTCCTTGCCTTGCCGTGCATTGCCTAGCCTGCGTTGCCGTGCCTTAGACTTGTTTCTCCTTGCCGTGCCGTTCCTTCCGTTACTCTGGCCTTTCCTTCCTTTTCCTTGCCTTGATTACCTTCCGTTACTCTTTGCTTGCCTTCCCTGAATTTCCTAGCCTTGCATTGTGGTGCCTTAGCCTTATCTCGCCTGTCCTTGCCTTCCTTTGCTTTAAGCTTTCCTTGCATTGTCGTGCATCGCCTAGCCTTGCGTTTTCGTGCATTAGCCTTGCCTAGCCTCACCGTGCCTTTCCTTGCGTTACCCTTTGCTTGCCTTGCCGTGCATTGCCTAGCCGTGCCTTGTCGTGCCTTAGCCTTGTTTCCCCTTGCCGTGCGGTTCCTTCCGTTACACTTGCCTTTCTTTGCTTTCCCTTTCCTTCCTTACCTTCCGTTTCTCTTTGCTTGCCTTCCGTGCATTGCCTACCCTTGGGTTGTCGTGCCTTATCTTTGCCTCATCTGACCGTGCCTTCCCCTGCGTTACCCTTTCCTTGCCTTGCCGTTCATTGCCTAGCGTGCGTTGTCGTGCCTTAGCCTTGTTTCCCCTTGCCGTGCCGTTCCTTCCGTTACCATTGCCTTTCCTTGCTTTCCCTTGCCTTCCTTACCTTCCGTTACTCTTTGCTTGCCTTCCGTGCATTGCCTAGCCTTGCGTTGTCGTGCCTTAGCCTTATCTCGCCTGACCGTGCCTTCCTTTGCTTTAAGCTTTCCTTGCATTGTCGTGCATTGCCTAGCCTTGCGTTGTCGTGCATTAACCTTGCCTAGCCTCACCGTGCCTTGCCTTGCGTTACCCTTTCCTTGCCTTGCCGTGCATTTCCTAGCCGTGTGTTTTCGTGCCTTAGCCTTGTTTCCCCTTGCCGTTGCGTGCCTTTTGTTACACTTGCCTTGCCTGGATTTGCCTTGCCTTCCTTTCCTTCCGTTACTCTTTGCTTGCCTTGCCGTGCATTGCCTAGCCCTGCGTTGTCGTGCCTTAGCCTTGTTACCCCTTGCCGTGCCGTTCCTTCCGTTACCCTTGCCTTCCCTTGCTTTCCCTTGCCTTCCTTGCGTTCCGTTCCTCTTTGCTTGCTTTCCGTGCATTGCCTAGCCTTGCGTTGTCGTGCCTTAGCCTTATCTCGCCTGACCGTGCCTTCCTTTGCTTTAAGCTTTACTTGCATTGTCGTGCATTGCCTAGCCTTGCGTTGTCGTGCATTAGCCTTGCCTAGCCTCACCGTGCCTTGCCTTGCGTTACTCTTTCCTTGCCTTGCCGTGCATTGCCTAGCCTTGCATTGTCGTGCCTTATCCTTGCCTCACCTGACCGTGCCTTCCCCTGCGTTACCCTTTCCTTGCCTTGCCGTGCATTGCCTAACCCTACGTTGCCGTGCCTTAGCCTTGTTACCCCTTGCCGTGCCGTTCCTTCCGTTACCCTTGCCTTCCCTTGCTTTCCCTTGCCTTCCTTGCGTTCCGTTACTCTTTGCTTGCTTTCCGTGCATTGCCTAGCCTTGCGTTGTCATGCCTTAGCCTTGCATCGCCTGACCGTGCTTTCCCATGCGTTACCCTTTCCTTGCCTTGCCGTGCATTGCCTAGCCGTGCGTTGTCGTGCCTTAGCCTTGTTTCCCCTTGCCGTGCCGTTCCTTCCGTTACACATGCCTTTCCTTCCTTTCCCTTGCCTTCCTTGCGTTCCGTTACTCTTTGCTTGCTTTCCGTGCATTGCCTAGCCTTGCGTTGTCATGCCTTAGCCTTGCCTCGCCTGACCGTGCTTTCCCGTGCGTTACCCTTTCCTTGCCTTGCCGTGCATTGCCTAGCCCTGCGTTGTCGTGCCTTAGCCTTCTTACCCCTTGCCGTGCCGTTCCTTCCGTTACCCTTGCCTTCCCTTGCTTTCCCTTGCCTTCCTTGCGTTCCGTTACTCTTTGCTTGCTTTCCGTGCATTGCCTAGCCTTGCGTTGTCATGCCTTAGCCTTCCCTCGCCTGACCGTGCTTTCCCGTGCGTTACCCTTTCCTTGCCTTGCCGTGCATTGCCTAGCGTGCGTTGTCGTGCCTTAGCCTTGTTTCCCCTTGCCGTGCCGTTCCTTCCGTTACACTTGCCTTTCCTTGCTTTCCCTTGCCTTCCTTACCTTCCGTTACTCTTTGCTTGCCTTCCGTGCATTGCCTAGACTTGCGTTGTCGTGCCTTAGCCTTGCCTCGCCTGACCGTGCTTTCCCATGCGTTACCCTTTCCTTGCCTTGCCGTTCATTGCCTAGCGTTCGGTGTCGTGCCTTAGACTTGTTCCCCCTTGCCGTGCCGTTCCTTCCGTTACCCTTGCCTTTCCTTGCTTTTCCTTGCCTTCCTTACCTTCCGTTACTCTTTGCTTGCCTTCCCTGAATTGCCTAGCCTTGCGTTGTCGTGCCTTTGCCTTATCTCGCCTGACCTTGCCTTCCTTTGCTTTAAGCTTTCCTTGCATTGTCGTGCATTGCCTAGCCTTGCGTTTTCGTGCATTAGCCTTGTCTAGCCTCACCGTGCATTGCCTTGCGTTACCCTTTGCTTGCCTTGCCGTGCATTGCCTAGCTGTGCGTTGTCGTGCCTTAGCCTTGTTTCCCCTTGCCGTGCAATTCCTTCCGTTACCCTTGCCTTTCCTTGCTTTTCCTTGCCTTGTTTACCTTCCGTTACTCTTTGCTTCCCTTCCCTGCATTGCCTAGCCTTGCGTTGTGGTGCCTTAGACTTATCTCGCCTGACCGTGCCTTCCTTTGCTTTAAGCTTTCCTTGCATTGTCGTGCATTGCCTAGCCTTGCGTTGTCGTGCATTAGCCTTGCCTAGCCTCACCGTGCCTTGCCTTGCGTTACCCTTTCCTTGCCTTGCCATGAATTGCCTAGCCGTGCGTTGTCGTGCCGTAGCCTTGTTTCCCCTTGCCGTGGCGTGCCTTTTGTTACACTTGCCTTTCCTGGCTTTGACTTGCCTTCCTTTCCTTCCGTTGCTCTTTCCTTGCCTTGCCGTGCATTGCCTAGCCGTGCGTTGTCGTGCCTTAGCCTTGTTACCCCTTGCCGTGCCGTTCCTTCCGTTACCCTTGCCTTCCCTTTCTTTCCCTTGACTTCCTTGCGTTCCGTTACTCTTTGCTTGCTTTCCGTGCATTGCCTAGCCTTGCGTTGTCATGCCTTAGCCTTGCCTCGCCTAACCGTGCTTTCCCATGCGTTACCCTTTCCTTGCCTTGCCGTGCATTGCCTAGCCGTGCGTTGTCGTGCCTTAGCCTTGTTTCCCCTTGCCGTGCCGTTCCTTCCGTTACACTTGCCTTTCCTTCCTTTCCCTTGCCTTCCTTACCTTCCGTTACTCTTTGCTTGCCTTCTGTGCATTGCCTAGCCTTGCGTTGTCGTGCCTTAGCCTTATCTCGCCTGACCGTGCCTTCCTTTGCTTTAAGCTTTCCTTGCATTGTCGTGCATTGCCTAGCCTTGCGTTGTCGTGCATTAAACTTGCCTAGCCTCACCGTGCCTTGCCTTGCGTTACCCTTTCCTTGCCTTGCCGTGCATTGCCTAGCCGTGCGTTGTCGTGCCTTAGCCTTGATTCCCCTTGCCGTGGCGTGCCTTTTGTTACACTTGCCTTGCCTGGCTTTGCCTTGCTTCCTTTCCTTCCGTTACTCTTTCCTTGCCATGCCGTGCATTGCCTAGCCTTGCATTGTCGTGCCTTATCCTTGCCTCACCTGACCGTGCCTTCCCCTGCGTTACCCTTTCCTTGCCTTGCCGTGCATTGCCTAGCGTGCGTTGTACTGCCTTAGCCTTGTTTCCCCTTGCCGTGCCGTTCCTTCCATTACCATTGCCTTTCCTTGCTTTCCCTTGCCTTCCTTACCTTCCGTTACTCTTTGCTTGCCTTCCGTGCATTGCGTAGCCTTGCGTTGTCGTGCCTTAGCCTTATCTCGCCTGACCGTGCCTTCCTTTGCTTTAAGCTTTCCTTGCATTGTCGTGCATTGCCTAGCCTTGCGTTGTTGTGCATTAACCTTGCCTAGCCTCACCGTGCCTTGCCTTGCGTTACCCTTTCCTTGCCTTGCCGTGCATTTCCTAGCCGTGTGTTGTCGTGCCTTAGCCTTGTTACCCCTTGCCGTGCCGTCCTTCCGTTACTCTTGCCTTCCCTTGCTTTCACTTTCCTTCTCTGCATTCCGTTACTCCTTGCTTGCTTTCCGTGCATTGCCTAGCCTTGCGTTGGCTTTCCTTAGCCTTCCCTCGCCTGACCGTGCTTTCCCATGCGTTGCCCTTTCCTTGCCTTGCCGTGCATTGCCTAGCGTGCGTTGTCGTGCCTTAGCCTTGTTTCCCCTTGCCGTGCCGTTCCTTCCGTTACCCTTGCCTTCCCTTGCTTTCCCTTTCCTTCCTTGCATTCCGTTACTCCTTGCTTGCTTTCCGTGCATTGCCTAGCCTTGCGTTGGCTTTCCTTAGCCTTGCCTCGCCTGACCGTGCTTTCCCATGCGTTACCCTTTCCTTGCCTTGCGGTGCATTGCCTAGCGTGCGTTGTCGTGCCTTAGCCTTGTTTCCCCTTGCCGTGCCGTTCCTTCCGTTATACTTGCCTTCCCTTGCTTCCCCTTTCCTTCCTGCATTCTGTTACTCCTTGCTTGCTTTCCGTTCATTGCCTAGCCTTGCGTTGGCTTTCCTTAGCCTTGCCTCGCCTGAACGTGCTTTCCCATGCGTTACCCTTTCCTTGCCTTGCCGTGCATTGCCTAGCGTGCGTTGTCGTGCCTTAGCCTTGTTTCCCCTTGCCGTGCCGTTCCTTCCGTTACACTTGCCTTTCTTTGCTTTCCCTTGCCTTCCTTACCTTCCGTTACTCTTTGCTTGCCTTCCGTGCATTGCCTAGCCTTGCGTTGTCGTGCCTTAGCCTTATCTCGCCTGACCGTGCCTTCCTTTGCTTTAAGCTTTACTTGCATTGTCGTGCATTGCCAAGCCTTGCGTTGTCGTGCATTAGACTTGCCTAGCCTCACCGTGCCTTGCCTTGCGTTACCCTTTCCTTGCCTTGCCGTGCATTTCCTAGCCGTGTGTTGTCGTGCCTTAGCCTTGTTTCCCCTTGCCGTTGCGTGCCTTTTGTTACACTTGCCTTGCCTGGCTCTGCCTTGCCTTCCTTTCCTTCCGTTACTCTTTCCTTGCCTTGCCGTGCATTGCCTAGCCCTGCGTTGTCGTGCCTTAGCCTTGTTACCCCTTGCCGTGCCGTTCCTTCCGTTACCCTTCCCTTCCATTGCTTTCCCTTGCCTTCCTTGCGTTCCGTTACTCTTTGCTTGCTTTCCGTGCATTGCCTAGCCTTGCGTTGTCGTGCCTTAGCCTTATCTCGCCTGACCGTGCCTTCCTTTGCTTTAAGCTTTACTTGCATTGTCGTGCATTGCCTAGCCTTGCGTTGTCGTTCATTAGCCTTGCCTAGCCTCACCTTGCCTTGCCTTGCGTTACTCTTTCCTTGCCTTGCCGTGCATTGCCTAGCCTTGCATTGTCGTGCCTTATCCTTGCCTCACCTGACCGTGCCTTCCCCTGCGTTACCCTTTCCTTGCCTTGCCGTGCATTGCCTAACCCTGCGTTGCCGTGCCTTAGCCTTGTTACCCCTTGCCGTGCCGTTCCTTCCGTTACCCTTGCCTTCCCTTGCTTTCCCTTGCCTTCCTTGCGTTCCGTTACTCTTTGCTTGCTTTCCGTGCATTGCCTAGCCTTGCGTTGTCATGCCTTAGCCTTGCATCGCCTGACCGTGCTTTCCCATGCGTTACCCTTTCCTTGCCTTGCCGTGCATTGCCTAGCCGTGCGTTGTCGTGCCTTAGCCTTGTTTCCCCTTGCCGTGCCGTTCCTTCCGTTACACTTGCCTTTCCTTCCTTTCCCTTGCCTTCCTTACCTTCCGTTACTCTTTGCTTGCCTTCCGTGCATTGCCTAGCCTTGCGTTGTTGTGCCTTAGCCTTGCCTCGCCTGAACGTGCTTTCCCATGCGTTACCCTTTCCTTGCCTTGCCGTGCATTGCCTAGCCTGCGTTGCCGTGCCTTAGCCTTGTTTCCCCTTGCCGTGCCGTTCCTTCCGTTACCCTGGCCTTTCCTTCCTTTTCCTTGCCTTGCTTACCTTCCGTTACTCTTTGCTTGCCTTCCCTGAATTTCCTAGCCTTGCGTTGTCGTGCCTTAGCCTTATCTCGCCTGACCTTGCCTTCCTTTGCTTTAAGCTTTCCTTGCATTGTCGTGCATCGCCTAGCCTTGCGTTTTCGTGCATTAGCCTTGCCTAGCCTCACCGTGCCTTGCCTTGCGTTACCCTTTCCTTGCCTTGCCGTGCATTGCCTAGCCGTGCGTTGTCGTGCATTAGCCTTGATTCCCCTTGCCGTGGCGTGCCTTTTGTTACACTTGCCTTGCCTGGCTTTGCCTTGCCTTCCTTGCGTTCCGTTACTCTTTGCTTGCTTTCCGTGCATTGCCTAGCCTTGCGTTGTCATGCCTTAGCCTTGCCTCGCCTGACCGTGCTTTCCCGTGCGTTACCCTTTCCTTGCCTTGCCGTGCATTGCCTAGCCCTGCGTTGTCGTGCCTTAGCCTTCTTACCCCTTGCCGTGCCGTTCCTTCCGTTACCCTTGCCTTCCCTTGCTTTCCCTTGCCTTCCTTGCGTTCCGTTACTCTTTGCTTGCTTTCCGTGCATTGCCTAGCCTTGCGTTGTCATGCCTTAGCCTTCCCTCGCCTGACCGTGCTTTCCCGTGCGTTACCCTTTCCTTGCCTTGCCGTGCATTGCCTAGCGTGCGTTGTCGTGCCTTAGCCTTGTTTCCCCTTGCCGTGCCGTTCCTTCCGTTACACTTGCCTTTCCTTGCTTTCCCTTGCCTTCCTTACCTTCCGTTACTCTTTGCTTGCCTTCCGTGCATTGCCTAGACTTGCGTTGTCGTGCCTTAGCCTTGCCTCGCCTGACCGTGCTTTCCCATGCGTTACCCTTTCCTTGCCTTGCCGTTCATTTCCTAGCGTTCGGTGTCGTGCCTTAGACTTGTTCCCCCTTGCCTTCCTTACCTTCCGTTACTCTTTGCTTGCCTTCCCTGAATTGCCTAGCCTTGCGTTGTCGTGCCTTTGCCTTATCTCGCCTGACCTTGCCTTCCTTTGCTTTAAGCTTTCCTTGCATTGTCGTGCATTGCCTAGCCTTGCGTTTTCGTGCATTAGCCTTGTCTAGCCTCACCGTGCATTGCCTTGCGTTACCCTTTGCTTGCCTTGCCGTGCATTGCCTAGCTGTGCGTTGTCGTGCCTTAGCCTTGTTTCCCCTTGCCGTGCAATTCCTTCCGTTACACTTGCCTTTCTTTGCTTTCCCTTGCCTTCCTTACCTTCCGTTACTCTTTGCTTGCCTTCCGTGCATTGCCTAGCCTTGCGTTGTCGTGCCTTAGCCTTGCCTCGCCTGAACGTGCTTTCCCATGCGTTACCCTTTCCTTGCCTTGCCGTGCATTGCCTAGCCGTGCGTTGTCGTGCATTAGCCTTGATTCCCCTTGCCGTGGCGTGCCTTTTGTTACACTTGCCTTCCCTTGCTTTCCCTTTCCTTCCTTGCATTCCGTTACTCCTTGTTTGCTTTCCGTTCATTGCCTAGCCTTGCGTTGGCTTTCCTTAGCGTTGCCTCGCCTGACCGTGCTTTCCCATGCGTTACCCTTTCCTTCCCTTGCCGTGCATTGCCTAGCGTGCGTTGTCGTGCCTTAGCCTTCTTACCCCTTGCCGTGCCGTTCCTTCCGTTACCCTTGCCTTCCCTTGCTTTCCCTTGCCTTCCTTGCGTTCCGTTACTCTTTGCTTGCTTTCCGTGCATTGCCTAGCCTTGCGTTGTCGTGCCTTAGCCTTCCCTCGCCTGACCGTGCTTTCCCGTGCGTTACCCTTTCCTTGCCTTGCCGTGCATTGCCTAGCGTGCGTTGTCGTGCCTTAGCCTTGTTTCCCCTTGCCGTGCCGTTCCTTCCGTTACACTTGCCTTTCCTTGCTTTCCCTTGCCTTCCTTACCTTCCGTTACTCTTTGCTTGCCTTCCGTGCATTGCCTAGACTTGCGTTGTCGTGCCTTAGCCTTGCCTCGCCTGACCGTGCTTTCCCATGCGTTACCCTTTCCTTGCCTTGCCGTTCATTGCCTAGCGTTCGGTGTCGTGCCTTAGACTTGTTCCCCCTTGTCGTGCCGTTCCTTCCGTTACCCTTGCCTTTCCTTGCTTTTCCTTGCCTTCCTTACCTTCCGTTACTCTTTGCTTGCCTTCCCTGAATTGCCTAGCCTTGCGTTGTCGTGCCTTTGCCTTATCTCGCCTGACCTTGCCTTCCTTTGCTTTAAGCTTTCCTTGCATTGTCGTGCATTGCCTAGCCTTGCGTTTTCGTGCATTAGCCTTGTCTAGCCTCACCGTGCATTGCCTTGCGTTACCCTTTGCTTGCCTTGCCGTGCATTGCCTAGCTGTGCGTTGTCGTGCCTTAGCCTTGTTTCCCCTTGCCGTGCAGTTCCTTCCGTTACTCTTGCCTTTCTTTGCTTTCCCTTGCCTTCCTTACCTTCCGTTACTCTTTGCTTGCCTTCCGTGCATTGCCTAGCCTTGCGTTGTCGTGCCTTAGCCTTGCCTCGCCTGAACGTGCTTTCCCATGCGTTACCCTTTCCTTGCCTTGCCGTGCATTGCCTAGACTGCGTTTCCGTGCCTTAGCCTTGTTTCCCCTTGCCGTGCAATTCCTTCCGTTACCCTTGCCTTTCCTTGCTTTTCTTTGCCTTGCTTACCTTCCGTTACTCTTTGCTTCCCTTCCCTGCATTGCCTAGCCTTGCGTTGTGGTGCCTTAGCCTTATCTCGCCTGACCGTGCCTTCCTTTGCTTTAAGCTTTCCTTGCATTGTCGTGCATTGCCGAGCCTTGCGTTGTCGTGCATTAGCCTTGCCTAGGCTCACCGTGCCTTGCCTTGCGTTACCCTTTCCTTGCCTTGCCATGAATTGCCTAGCCGTGCGTTGTCGTGCCGTAGCCTTGTTTCCCCTTGCCGTGGCGTGCCTTTTGTTACACTTGCCTTTCCTGGCTTTGACTTGCCTTCCTTTCCTTCCGTTACTCTTTCCTTGCCTTGCCGTGCATTGCCTAGCCGTGCGTTGTCGTGCCTTAGCCTTGTTACCCCTTGCCGTGCCGTCCTTCCGTTACTCTTGCCTTCCCTTGCTTTCACTTTCCTTCCTTGCATTCCGTTACTCCTTGCTTGATTTCTGTGCATTGCCTAGCCTTGCGTTGGCTTTCCTTAGCCTTGCCTCGCCTGACCGTGCTTTCCCATGCGTTGCCCTTTCCTTGCCTTGCCGTGCATTGCCTAGCGTGCGTTGTCGTGCCTTAGCCTTGTTTCCCCTTGCCGTGCCGTTCCTTCCGTTACACTTGCCTTTCTTTGCTTTCCCTTGACTTCCTTACCTTCCGTTACTCTTTGCTTGCCTTCCGTGCATTGCCTAGCCTTGCGTTGTCGTGCCTTAGCCTTATCTCGCCTGACCGTGCCTTCCTTTGCTTTAAGCTTTACTTGCATTGTCGTGCATTGCCAAGCCTTGCGTTGTCGTGCATTAGACTTGCCTAGCCTCACCGTGCCTTGCCTTGCGATACCCTTTCCTTGCCTTGCCGTGCATTTCCTAGCCGTGTGTTGTCGTGCCTTAGCCTTGTTTCCCCTTGCCGTTGCGTGCCTTTTGTTACACTTGCCTTGCCTGGCTTTGCCTTGCCTTCTTTCCTTCCGTTACTCTTTCCTTGCCTTGCCGTGCATTGCCTAGCCCTGCGTTGTCGTGCCTTAGCCTTGTTACCCCTTGCCGTTCCGTTCCTTCCGTTACCCTTGCCTTCCATTGCTTTCCCTTGCCTTCCTTGCGTTCCGTTACTCTTTGCTTGCTTTCCGTGCATTGCCTAGCCTTGCGTTGTCGTGCCTTAGCCTTATCTCGCCTGACCGTGCCTTCCTTTGCTTTAAGCTTTACTTGCATTGTCGTGCATTGCCTAGCCTTGCGTTGTCGTGCATTAGCCTTGCCTAGCCTCACCGTGCCTTGCCTTGCGTTACTCTTTCCTTGCCTTGCCGTGCATTGCCTAGCCTTGCATTGTCGTGCCTTATCCTTGCCTCACCTGACCGTGCCTTTTCCTGCGTTACCCTTTCCTTGCCTTGCCGTGCATTGCCTAACCCTGCGTTGCCGTGCCTTAGCCTTGTTACCCCTTGCCGTGCCGTTCCTTCCGTTACCCTTGCCTTCCCTTGCTTTCCCTTGCCTTCCTTGCGTTCCGTTACTCTTTGCTTGCTTTCCGTGCATTGCCTAGCCTTGCGTTGTCATGCCTTAGCCTTGCATCGCCTGACCGTGCTTTCCCATGCGTTACCCTTTCCTTGCCTTGCCGTGCATTGCCTAGCCGTGCGTTGTCGTGCCTTAGCCTTGTTTCCCCTTGCCGTGCCGTTCCTTCCGTTACACTTGCCTTTCCTTCCTTTCCCTTGCCTTCCTTACCTTCCGTTACTCTTTGCTTGCCTTCCGTGCATTGCCTAGCCTTGCGTTGTTGTGCCTTAGCCTTGCCTCGCCTGAACGTGCTTTCCCATGCGTTACCCTTTCCTTGCCTTGCCGTGCATTGCCTAGCCTGCGTTGCCGTGCCTTAGCCTTGTTTCCCCTTGCCGTGCCGTTCCTTCCGTTACCCTGGCCTTTCCTTCCTTTTCCTTGCCTTGCTTACCTTCCGTTACTCTTTGCTTGCCTTCCCTGAATTTCCTAGCCTTGCGTTGTCTTGCCTTAGCCTTATCTCGCCTGACCTTGCCTTCCTTTGCTTTAAGCTTTCCTTGCATTGTCGTGCATCGCCTAGCCTTGCGTTTTCGTGCATTAGCCTTGCCTAGCCTCACCGTGCCTTGCCTTGCGTTACCCTTTCCTTGCCTTGCCGTGCATTGCCTAGCCGTGCGTTGTCGTGCATTAGCCTTGATTCCCCTTGCCGTGGCGTGCCTTTTGTTACACTTGCCTTGCCTGGCTTTGCCTTGCCTTCCTTTCCTTCCGTTACTCTTTCCTTGCCTTGCCGTACATTGCCTAGCCTTGCATTGTCGTGCCTTATTCTTGCCTCACCTGACCGTGCCTTCCCCTGCGTTACCCTTTCCTTGCCTTGCCGTGCATTGCCTAGCCGTGCGTTGTCGTGCCTTAGCCTTGTTTCCCCTTGCCGTGCCGTGCCTTTTGTTACACTTCCCTTGCCTGGCTTTGCCTTGCCTTCCTTGCGTTCCGTTACTCTTTGCTTGCTTTCCGTGCATTGCCTAGCCTTGCGTTGTCATGCCTTAGCCTTGCCTCGCCTGACCGTGCTTTCCCGTGCGTTACCCTTTCCTTGCCTTGCCGTGCATTGCCTAGCCCTGCGTTGTCGTGCCTTAGCCTTCTTACCCCTTGCCGTGCCGTTCCTTCCGTTACCCTTGCCTTCCCTTGCTTTCCCTTGCCTTCCTTGCGTTCCGTTACTCTTTGCTTGCTTTCCGTGCATTGCCTAGCCTTGCGTTGTCATGCCTTAGCCTTCCCTCGCCTGACCGTGCTTTCCCGTGCGTTACCCTTTCCTTGCCTTGCCGTGCATTGCCTAGCGTGCGTTGTCGTGCCTTAGCCTTGTTTCCCCTTGCCGTGCCGTTCCTTCCGTTACACTTGCCTTTCCTTGCTTTCCCTTGCCTTCCTTACCTTCCGTTACTCTTTGCTTGCCTTCCGTGCATTGCCTAGACTTGCGTTGTCGTGCCTTAGCCTTGCCTCGCCTGACCGTGCTTTCCCATGCGTTACCCTTTCCTTGCCTTGCCGTTCATTTCCTAGCGTTCGGTGTCGTGCCTTAGACTTGTTCCCCCTTGCCGTGCCGTTCCTTCCGTTACCCTTGCCTTTCCTTGCTTTTCCTTGCCTTCCTTACCTTCCGTTACTCTTTGCTTGCCTTCCCTGAATTGCCTAGCCTTGCGTTGTCGTGCCTTTGCCTTATCTCGCCTGACCTTGCCTTCCTTTGCTTTAAGCTTTCCTTGCATTGTCGTGCATTGCCTAGCCTTGCGTTTTCGTGCATTAGCCTTGTCTAGCCTCACCGTGCATTGCCTTGCGTTACCCTTTGCTTGCCTTGCCGTGCATTGCCTAGCTGTGCGTTGTCGTGCCTTAGCCTTGTTTCCCCTTGCCGTGCAGTTCCTTCCGTTACACTTGCCTTTCTTTGCTTTCCCTTGCCTTCCTTACCTTCCGTTACTCTTTGCTTGCCTTCCGTGCATTGCCTAGCCTTGCGTTGTCGTGCCTTAGCCTTGCCTCGCCTGAACGTGCTTTCCCATGCGTTACCCTTTCCTTGCCTTGCCGTGCATTGCCTAGCCGTGCGTTGTCGTGCATTAGCCTTGATTCCCCTTGCCGTGGCGTGCCTTTTGTTACACTTGCCTTCCCTTGCTTTCCCTTTCCTTCCTTGCATTCCGTTACTCCTTGTTTGCTTTCCGTTCATTGCCTAGCCTTGCGTTGGCCTTCCTTAGCGTTGCCTCGCCTGACCGTGCTTTACCATGCGTTACCCTTTCCTTGCCTTGCCGTTCATTGCCTAGCGTTCCGTGTCGTGCCTTAGCCTTCTTACCCCTTGCCGTGCCGTTCCTTCCGTTACCCTTGCCTTCCCTTGCTTTCCCTTGCCTTCCTTGCGTTCCGTTACTCTTTGCTTGCTTTCCGTGCATTGCCTAGCCTTGCGTTGTCATGCCTTAGCCTTCCCTCGCCTGACCGTGCTTTCCCGTGCGTTACCCTTTCCTTGCCTTGCCGTGCATTGACTAGCGTGCGTTGTCGTGCCTTAGCCTTGTTTCCCCTTGCCGTGCCGTTCCTTCCGTTACACTTGCCTTTCCTTGCTTTCCCTTGCCTTCCTTACCTTCCGTTACTCTTTGCTTGCCTTCCGTGCATTGCCTAGCCTTGCGTTGTCGTGCCTTAGCCTTGACTCGCCTGACCGTGCTTTCCCCTGCGTTACCCTTTCCTTGCCTTGCCGTTCATTGCCTAGCGTTCGGTGTCGTGCCTTAGACTTGTTCCCCCTTGCCGTGCCGTTCCTTCCGTTACCCTTGCCTTTCCTTGCTTTTCCTTGCCTTCCTTACCTTCCGTTACTCTTTGCTTGCCTTCCCTGAATTGCCTAGCCTTGCGTTGTCGTGCCTTTGCCTTATCTCGCCTGACCTTGCCTTCCTTTGCTTTAAGCTTTCCTTGCATTGTCGTGCATTGCCTAGCCTTGCGTTTTCGTGCATTAGCCTTGTCTAGCCTCACCGTGCATTGCCTTGCGTTACCCTTTGCTTGCCTTGCCGTGCATTGCCTAGCTGTGCGTTGTCGTGCCTTAGCCTTGTTTCCCCTTGCCGTGCAGTTCCTTCCGTTACACTTGCCTTTCTTTGCTTTCCCTTGCCTTCCTTACCTTCCGTTACTCTTTGCTTGCCTTCCGTGCATTGCCTAGCCTTGCGTTGTCGTGCCTTAGCCTTGCCTCGCCTGAACGTGCTTTCCCATGCGTTACCCTTTCCTTGCCTTGCCGTGCATTGCCTAGACTGCGTTTCCGTGCCTTAGCCTTGTTTCCC
The DNA here is from genome assembly GCF_037893015.1 of Macrotis lagotis. NCBI lineage: Eukaryota > Metazoa > Chordata > Mammalia > Peramelemorphia > Peramelidae > Macrotis > Macrotis lagotis. Next base: position 406,479 of record NW_027421943.1, read on the forward strand.
CTTGCCGTGCAATTCCTTCCGTTACCCTTGCCTTTCCTTGCTTTTCCTTGACTTGCTTACCTTCCGTTACTCTTTGCTTCCCTTCCCTGCATTGCCTAGCCTTGCGTTGTGGTGCCTTAGCCTTATCTCGCCTGACCGTGCCTTCCTTTGCTTTAAGCTTTCCTTGCATTGTCGTGCATTGCCGAGCCTTGCGTTGTCGTGCATTAGCCTTGCCTAGCCTCACCGTGCCTTGCCTTGCGTTACCCTTTCCTTGCCTTGCCATGAATTGCCTAGCCGTGCGTTGTCGTGCCGTAGCCTTGTTTCCCCTTGCCGTGGCGTGCCTTTTGTTACACTTGCCTTTCCTGGCTTTGACTTGCATTCCTTTCCTTCCGTTACTCTTTCCTTGCCTTGCCGTGCATTGCCTAGCCGTGCGTTGTCGTGCCTTAGCCTTGTTACCCCTTGCCGTGCCGTTCCTTTCGTTACCCTTGCCTTCCCTTTCTTTCCCTTGACTTCCTTGCGTTCCGTTACTCTTTGCTTGCTTTCCGTGCATTGCCTAGCCTTGCGTTGTCATGCCTTAGCCTTGCCTCGCCTGACCGTGCTTTCCCATGCGTTACCCTTTCCTTGCCTTGCCGTGCATTGCCTAGCCGTGCGTTGTCGTGCCTTAGCCTTGTTTCCCCTTGCCGTGCCGTTCCTTCCGTTACACTTGCCTTTCCTTCCTTTCCCTTGCCTTCCTTACCTTCCGTTACTCTTTGCTTGCCTTCCGTGCATTGCCTAGCCTTGCGTTGTTGTGCCTTAGCCTTGCCTCGCCTGAACGTGCTTTCCCATGCGTTAACCTTTCCTTGCCTTGCCGTGCATTGCCTAGCCTGCGTTGCCGTGCCTTAGACTTGTTTCTCCTTGCCGTGCCGTTCCTTCCGTTACCCTGGCCTTTCCTTCCTTTTCCTTGCCTTGATTACCTTCCGTTACTCTTTGCTTGCCTTCCCTGAATTTCCTAGCCTTGCGTTGTCGTGCCTTAGCCTTATCTCGCCTGTCCTTGCCTTCCTTTGCTTTAAGCTTTCCTTGCATTGTCGTGCATTGCCTAGCCTTGCGTTTTCGTGCATTAGCCTTGCCTAGCCTCACCGTGCCTTTCCTTGCGTTACCCTTTGCTTGCCTTGCCGTGCATTGCCTAGCCGTGCCTTGTCGTGCCTTAGCCTTGTTTCCCCTTGCCGTGCGGTTCCTTCCGTTACACTTGCCTTTCTTTGCTTTCCCTTTCCTTCCTTACCTTCCGTTTCTCTTTGCTTGCCTTCCGTGCATTGCCTACCCTTGGGTTGTCGTGCCTTATCTTTGCCTCATCTGACCGTGCCTTCCCCTGCGTTACCCTTTCCTTGCCTTGCCGTTCATTGCCTAGCGTGCGTTGTCGTGCCTTAGCCTTGTTTCCCCTTGCCGTGCCGTTCCTTCCGTTACCATTGCCTTTCCTTGCTTTCCCTTGCCTTCCTTACCTTCCGTTACTCTTTGCTTGCCTTCCGTGCATTGCCTAGCCTTGCGTTGTCGTGCCTTAGCCTTATCTCGCCTGACCGTGCCTTCCTTTGCTTTAAGCTTTCCTTGCATTGTCGTGCATTGCCTAGCCTTGCGTTGTCGTGCATTAACCTTGCCTAGCCTCACCGTGCCTTGCCTTGCGTTACCCTTTCCTTGCCTTGCCGTGCATTTCCTAGCCGTGTGTTTTCGTGCCTTAGCCTTGTTTCCCCTTGCCGTTGCGTGCCTTTTGTTACACTTGCCTTGCCTGGATTTGCCTTGCCTTCCTTTCCTTCCGTTACTCTTTCCTTGCCTTGCCGTGCATTGCCTAGCCCTGCGTTGTCGTGCCTTAGCCTTGTTACCCCTTGCCGTGCCGTTCCTTCCGTTACCCTTGCCTTCCCTTGCTTTCCCTTGCCTTCCTTGCGTTCCGTTCCTCTTTGCTTGCTTTCCGTGCATTGCCTAGCCTTGCGTTGTCGTGCCTTAGCCTTATCTCGCCTGACCGTGCCTTCCTTTGCTTTAAGCTTTACTTGCATTGTCGTGCATTGCCTAGCCTTGCGTTGTCGTGCATTAGCCTTGCCTAGCCTCACCGTGCCTTGCCTTGCGTTACTCTTTCCTTGCCTTGCCGTGCATTGCCTAGCCTTGCATTGTCGTGCCTTATCCTTGCCTCACCTGACCGTGCCTTCCCCTGCGTTACCCTTTCCTTGCCTTGCCGTGCATTGCCTAACCCTGCGTTGCCGTGCCTTAGCCTTGTTACCCCTTGCCGTGCCGTTCCTTCCGTTACCCTTGCCTTCCCTTGCTTTCCCTTGCCTTCCTTACCTTCCGTTACTCTTTGCTTGCTTTCCGTGCATTGCCTAGCCTTGCGTTGTCATGCCTTAGCCTTGCCTCGCCTGACCGTGCTTTCCCGTGCGTTACCCTTTCCTTGCCTTGCCGTGCATTGCCTAGCCCTGCGTTGTCGTGCCTTAGCCTTCTTACCCCTTGCCGTGCCGTTCCTTCCGTTACCCTTGCCTTCCCTTGCTTTCCCTTGCCTTCCTTGCGTTCCGTTACTCTTTGCTTGCTTTCCGTGCATTGCCTAGCCTTGCGTTGTCATGCCTTAGCCTTCCCTCGCCTGACCGTGGTTTCCCGTGCGTTACCCTTTCCTTGCCTTGCCGTGCATTGCCTAGCGTGCGTTGTCGTGCCTTAGCCTTGTTTCCCCTTGCCGTGCCGTTCCTTCCGTTACACTTGCCTTTCCTTGCTTTCCCTTGCCTTCCTTACCTTCCGTTACTCTTTGCTTGCCTTCCGTGCATTGCCTAGACTTGCGTTGTCGTGCCTTAGCCTTGCCTCGCCTGACCGTGCTTTCCCATGCGTTACCCTTTCCTTGCCTTGCCGTTCATTTCCTAGCGTTCGGTGTCGTGCCTTAGACTTGTTCCCCCTTGCCGTGCCGTTCCTTCCGTTACCCTTGCCTTTCCTTGCTTTTCCTTGCCTTCCTTACCTTCCGTTACTCTTTGCTTGCCTTCCCTGAATTGCCTAGCCTTGCGTTGTCGTGCCTTTGCCTTATCTCGCCTGACCTTGCCTTCCTTTGCTTTAAGCTTTCCTTGCATTGTCGTGCATTGCCTAGCCTTGCGTTTTCGTGCATTAGCCTTGTCTAGCCTCACCGTGCATTGCCTTGCGTTACCCTTTGCTTGCCTTGCCGTGCATTGCCTAGCTGTGCGTTGTCGTGCCTTAGCCTTGTTTCCCCTTGCCGTGCAGTTCCTTCCGTTACACTTGCCTTTCTTTGCTTTCCCTTGCCTTCCTTACCTTCCGTTACTCTTTGCTTGCCTTCCGTGCATTGCCTAGCCTTGCGTTGTCGTGCCTTAGCCTTGCCTCGCCTGAACGTGCTTTCCCATGCGTTACCCTTTCCTTGCCTTGCCGTGCATTGCCTAGCCGTGCGTTGTCGTGCATTAGCCTTGATTCCCCTTGCCGTGGCGTGCCTTTTGTTACACTTGCCTTCCCTTGCTTTCCCTTTCCTTCCTTGCATTCCGTTACTCCTTGTTTGCTTTCCGTTCATTGCCTAGCCTTGCGTTGGCCTTCCTTAGCGTTGCCTCGCCTGACCGTGCTTTCCCATGCGTTACCCTTTCCTTGCCTTGCCGTGCATTGCCTAGCGTGCGTTGTCGTGCCTTAGCCTTCTTACCCCTTGCCGTGCCGTTCCTTCCGTTACCCTTGCCTTCCCTTGCTTTCCCTTGCCTTCCTTGCGTTCCGTTCCTCTTTGCTTGCTTTCCGTGCATTGCCTAGCCTTGCGTTGTCGTGCCTTAGCCTTGTTTCCCCTTGCCGTGGCGTGCCTTTTGTTACACTTGCCTTGCCTGGCTTTGCCTTGCCTTCCTTTCCTTCCGTTACTCTTTCCTTGCCTTGTCGTGCCTTAGCCTTGTTACCCCTTGCCGTGCCGTTCCTTCCGTTACCCTTGCCTTCCCTTGCTTTCCCTTGCCTTCCTTGCGTTCCGTTCCTCTTTGCTTGCTTTCCGTGCATTGCCTAGCCTTGCGTTGTCGTGCCTTAGCCTTATCTCGCCTGACCGTGCCTTCCTTTGCTTTAAGCTTTACTTGCATTGTCGTGCATTGCCTAGCCTTGCGTTGTCGTGCATTAGCCTTGCCTAGCCTCACCGTGCCTTGCCTTGCGTTACTCTTTCCTTGCCTTGCCGTGCATTGCCTAGCCTTGCATTGTCGTGCCTTATCCTTGCCTCACCTGACCGTGCCTTCCCCTGCGTTACCCTTTCCTTGCCTTGCCGTGCATTGCCTAACCCTGCGTTGCCGTGCCTTAGCCTTGTTACCCCTTGCCGTGCCGTTCCTTCCGTTACCCTTGCCTTCCCTTGCTTTCCCTTGCCTTCCTTGCGTTCCGTTACTCTTTGCTTGCTTTCCGTGCATTGCCTAGCCTTGCGTTGTCATGCCTTAGCCTTGCATCGCCTGACCGTGCTTTCCCATGCGTTACCCTTTCCTTGCCTTGCCGTGCATTGCCTAGCCGTGCGTTGTCGTGCCTTAGCCTTGTTTCCCCTTGCCGTGCCGTTCCTTCCGTTACACATGCCTTTCCTTCCTTTCCCTTGCCTTCCTTGCGTTCCGTTACTCTTTGCTTGCTTTCCGTGCATTGCCTAGCCTTGCGTTGTCATGCCTTAGCCTTGCCTCGCCTGACCGTGCTTTCCCGTGCGTTACCCTTTCCTTGCCTTGCCGTGCATTGCCTAGCCCTGCGTTGTCGTGCCTTAGCCTTCTTACCCCTTGCCGTGCCGTTCCTTCCGTTACCCTTGCCTTCCCTTGCTTTCCCTTGCCTTCCTTGCGTTCCGTTACTCTTTGCTTGCTTTCCGTGCATTGCCTAGCCTTGCGTTGTCATGCCTTAGCCTTCCCTCGCCTGACCGTGCTTTCCCGTGCGTTACCCTTAACTTGCCTTGCCGTGCATTGCCTAGCGTGCGTTGTCGTGCCTTAGCCTTGTTTCCCCTTGCCGTGCCGTTCCTTCCGTTACACTTGCCTTTCCTTGCTTTCCCTTGCCTTCCTTACCTTCCGTTACTCTTTGCTTGCCTTCCGTGCATTGCCTAGACTTGCGTTGTCGTGCCTTAGCCTTGCCTCGCCTGACCGTGCTTTCCCATGCGTTACCCTTTCCTTGCCTTGCCGTTCATTGCCTAGCGTTCGGTGTCGTGCCTTAGACTTGTTCCCCCTTGCCGTGCCGTTCCTTCCGTTACCCTTGCCTTTCCTTGCTTTTCCTTGCCTTCCTTACCTTCCGTTACTCTTTGCTTGCCTTCCCTGAATTGCCTAGCCTTGCGTTGTCGTGCCTTTGCCTTATCTCGCCTGACCTTGCCTTCCTTTGCTTTAAGCTTTCCTTGCATTGTCGTGCATTGCCTAGCCTTGCGTTTTCGTGCATTAGCCTTGTCTAGCCTCACCGTGCATTGCCTTGCGTTACCCTTTGCTTGCCTTGCCGTGCATTGCCTAGCTGTGCGTTGTCGTGCCTTAGCCTTGTTTCCCCTTGCCGTGCCGTTCCTTCCGTTACCCTTGCCTTCCCTTTCTTTCCCTTGACTTCCTTGCGTTCCGTTACTCTTTGCTTGCTTTCCGTGCATTGCCTAGCCTTGCGTTGTCATGCCTTAGCCTTGCCTCGCCTGACCGTGCTTTCCCATGCGTTACCCTTTCCTTGCCTTGCCGTGCATTGCCTAGCCCTGCGTTGTCGTGCCTTAGCCTTGTTTCCCCTTACCGTGCCGTTCCTTCCGTTACACTTCCCTTCCCCTGCTTTCCCTTGCCTTCCTTGCGTTCCGTTACTCTTTGCTTGCCTTCCGTGCATTGCCTAGCCTTGCGTTGTCGTGCCTTAGCCTTATCTCGCCTGACCGTGCCTTCCTTTGCTTTAAGCTTTCCTTGCATTGTCGTGCATTGCCTAGCCTTGCGTTGTCGTGCATTAGCCTTGCCTAGCCTCACCGTGCCTTGCCTTGCGTTACCCTTTCCTTGCCTTGCCGTGCATTGCCTAGCCGTGTGTTGTCGTGCCTTAGCCTTGTTTCCCCTTGCCGTGGCGTGCCTTTTGTTACACTTGCCTTTCCTGGCTTTGACTTGCCTTCCTTTCCTTCCGTTACTCTTTCCTTGCCTTTCCTTGCATTGCCTAGCCTTGCATTGTCGTGCCTTATCCTTGCCTCACCTGACCGTGCCTTCCCCTGCGTTACCCTTTCCTTGCCTTGCCGTGCATTGCCTAAACCTGCGTTGCCGTGCCTTAGCCTTGTTACCCCTTACCGTGCCGTTACTTCCGTTACCCTTGCCTTCCCTTTCTTTCCTTTGCCTTCCTTGCGTTCCGTTACTCTTTGCTTGCTTTCCGTGCATTGCCTAGCCTTGCGTTGTCAGGCCTTAGCCTTGCCTCGCCTGACCGTGCTTTCCCATGCGGTACCCTTTCCTTGACTTGCCATGCATTGCCTAGCCGTGCGTTGTCGTGCCTTAGCCTTGTTTCCCCTTGCCGTGCCGTTCCTTCTGTTACACTTGCCTTTCCTTCCTTTCCCTTGCCTTCCTTACCTTCCGTTACTCTTTGCTTGCCTTCCGTGCATTGCCTAGCCTTGCGTTGTTGTGCCTTAGCCTTGCCTCGCCTGAACGTGCTTTCCCATGCGTTAACCTTTCCTTGCCTTGCCGTGCATTGCCTAGCCTGCATTGCCGTGCCTTAGCCTTGTTTCCCCTTGCCGTGCCGTTCCTTCCGTTACCCTGGCCTTTCCTTCCTTTTCCTTGCCTTGCTTACCTTCCGTTACTCTTTGCTTGCCTTCCCTGAATTTCCTAGCCTTGCGTTGTCGTGCCTTAGCCTTATCTCGCCTGACCTTGCCTTCCTTTCCTTTAAGCTTTCCTTGCATTGTCGTGCATCGCCTAGCCTTGCGTTTTCGTGCATTAGCCTTGCCTAGCCTCACCGGGCCTTTCCTTGCGTTACCCTTTGCTTGCCTTGCCGTGCATTGCCTAGCCGTGCCTTGTCGTGCCTTAGCCTTGTTTCCCCTTGCCGTGCGGTTCCTTCCGTTACACTTGCCTTTCTTTGCTTTCCCTTTCCTTCCTTACCTTCCGTTTCTCTTTGCTTGCCTTCCGTGCATTGCCTAGCCTTGGGTTGTCGTGCCTTAGCCTTCCTCGCCTGACCGTGCTTTCCCATGCGTTACCCTTTCCTTGCCTTGCCTTGCCGTGCATTGCCTAGCGTGCGTTGTCGTGCCTTAGCCTTGTTTCCCCTTGCCGTGCCGTTCCTTCCGTTACCATTGCCTTTCCTTGCTTTCCCTTGCCTTCCTTACCTTCCGTTACTCTTTGCTTGCCTTCTGTGCATTGCCTAGCCTTGCGTTGTCGTGCCTTAGCCTTATCTCGCCTGACCGTGCCTTCCTTTGCTTTAAGCTTTCCTTGCATTGTCGTGCATTGCCTAGCCTTGCGTTGTCGTGCATTAACCTTGCCTAGCCTCACCGTGCCTTGCCTTGCGTTACCCTTTCCTTGCCTTGCCGTGCATTGCCTAGCCGTGCGTTGTCGTGCCTTAGCCTTGATTCCCCTTGCCGTGGCGTGCCTTTTGTTACACTTGCCTTGCCTGGCTTTGCCTTGCCTTCCTTTCCTTCCGTTACTCTTTCCTTGCCTTGCCGTGCATTGCCTAGCCTTGCGTTGTTGTGCCTTAGCCTTGTTACCCCTTGCCGTGCCGTTCCTTTCGTTACCCTTGCCTTCCCTTGCTTTCCCTTTCCTTCCTTGCCTTCCGTTACTCTTTGCTTGCCTTCCGTGCATTGCGTAGCCTTGCGTTGTCGTGCCTTAGCCTTATCTCGCCTGACCGTGCCTTCCTTTGCTTTAAGCTTTCCTTGCATTGTCGTGCATTGCCTAGCCTTGCGTTGTCGTGCATTAACCTTGCCTAGCCTCACCGTGCCTTGCCTTGCGTTACCCTTTCCTTGCCTTGCCGTGCATTTCCTAGCCGTGTGTTGTCGTGCCTTAGCCTTGTTACCCCTTGCCGTGCCGTCCTTCCGTTACTCTTGCCTTCCCTTGCTTTCACTTTCCTTCCTTGCATTCCGTTACTCCTTGCTTGCTTTCCGTGCATTGCCTAGCCTTGCGTTGGCTTTCCTTAGCCTTGCCTCGCCTGACCGTGCTTTCCCATGCGTTGCCCTTTCCTTGCCTTGCCGTGCATTGCCTAGCGTGCGTTGTCGTGCCTTAGCCTTGTTTCCCCTTGCCGTGCCGTTCCTTCCGTTAACCTTGCCTTCCCTTGCTTTCCCTTTCCTTCCTTGCATTCCGTTACTCCTTGCTTGCTTTCCGTGCATTGCCTAGCCTTGCGTTGGCTTTCCTTAGCCTTGCCTCGCCTGACCGTGCTTTCCCATGCGTTACCCTTTCCTTGCCTTGCGGTGCATTGCCTAGCGTGCGTTGTCGTGCCTTAGCCTTGTTTCCCCTTGCCGTGCCGTTCCTTCCGTTATACTTGCCTTCCCTTGCTTTCCCTTTCCTTCCTGCATTCTGTTACTCCTTGCTTGCTTTCCGTTCATTGCCTAGCCTTGCGTTGTCGTGCCTTAGCCTTGCCTCGCCTGACCGTGCTTTCCCATGCGTTACCCTTTCCTTGCCTTGCCGTTCATTGCCTAGCGTGCGTTGTCGTGCCTTAGCCTTGTTTCCCCTTGCCGTGCCGTTCCTTCCGTTACACTTGCCTTTCTTTGCTTTCCCTTGCCTTCCTTACCTTCCGTTACTCTTTCCTTGCCTAGCCGTGCACTGCCTAGCCTTGCGATGTCGTGCCTTAGCCTTGCCTCACCTGACCGTGCCTTGCCTTGCGTTACCCGTACCTTGCCTTGCCCTGCTTTGCCTAGCCCTGTGTTGTCGTGCCTTAGCCTTGTTTTCCCTTACCGTGACGTTCCTTTCGTTACCCTTGCCTTCCCCTGCTTTCCCTTGCCCTTGCCTTCCGTTAGCTCTTTGCTTTCCTTCCTTGCATTGCCTAGCCTTGCGTTGTCGTGCCTTAGCCTTGCCTGGATTCGCCTTGACAGTGCCTTGCCTTGCGTTACCTCTTTCCTTGCCTTGCCGTGCATTGCCTAGCCCTGCGTTGTGGTGCCTTAGCCTTGTTTCAACTTGCCATGCCGTTCCTTCCGTTACCCTTGCTTTGCCTTGCTTTGCCTTCGCCTTCCATCCATTCCGTTACTCTTTGCTTGCCTTCCGTGCATTGCCTAGCCTTGCGTTGTCATGCCTTAGCCTTTTTTCATCTTGCCATAGCCTTGACTTGCGTTGCCTTGCTTTGCCTTGCATTTCTTGCCTTCCGTTACTCTTTGCATTGCCTTCCGTACATTGCCTAGCCTTGCGTTGTCGTGCCTTAGCCTTGCCTCGGCTAACCGTGCCTTGCCTTGCGTTACCCTTTCCCTGCCTTGCCGTGCATTGCCTAGCCGTGCGTTGTCGTGCATTAGCCTCGCCTTGCCTTATCGTGCCTTGCCTTGCGTTACCCTTTCCTTACCTGGCCGTGCATTGCTTAGCCTTGCGTTGCCGTGCCTTAGCCTTGTTTCTCCTTGCCGTGCCGTGCCTTTTGTTACACTTGCCTTGCCTTGCTTTGCCTTGCCTTCCTTGCGTTCCGTTACTCTTTACTTGCTTTCCGTGCATTGCCTAGCCTTGCGTTGTCATGCCTTAGCCTTGCATCGCCTGACCGTGCTTTCCCTTGCGTTACCCTTTCCTTGCCTTGCCGTGCATTGCCTAGCCGTGCGTTGTCGTGCCTTAGCCTTGTTTCCCCTTGACCGTGCCGTTGCCTTCCGTTACACATGCCTTTCCTTCCTTACCCTTGCCTTCCTTGCGTTCCGTTACTCTTTGCTTGCTTTCCGTGCATTGCCTAGCCGTGCGTTGTCGTGCATCAGCCTTGCCTCGCCTCACCGTGCCTTGCCTTGCGTTACCCTTTCCTTGCCTTGCCGTGCATTGCCTAGCCCGTGCGTTGCCGTGCCTTAGCCTTGTTTCCCCTTGCCGTGCCGTTTCTTCCGTTACCCTTGCCTTGCCTTGCTTTCCCTTGCCTTCCTTGCCTTCCCTTACTCTTTGTTTGCCTTCCGTGCATTGCCTAGCCTTGCGTTGTCGTGTCTTAGCCTTTTTTCACCTTGCCATAGCCTTGACTTGCGTTGCCTTGCTTTGCGTTGCCTTCCTTGTGCGTTACTCTTTGCTAGCCTTGCCGTGCATTGCCTAGCCTTGCGTGGTCGTGCCTTAGGCTTTTTTCACCTTGCCATGCCGTTCCTTCCGTTACACTTGCGTTGCCTTGCTTTGCCTTGCATTCCTTGCCTTCCGTTACTCTTTGCTTGCCTTCCGTGCATTGCCTAGACTTGCGTTGTCGTGCCTTAGCCTTGCCTCGCCTGACCGTGCTTTCCCATGCGTTACCCTTTCCTTGCCTTGCCGTTCATTGCCTAGCGTTCGGTGTCGTGCCTTAGACTTGTTCCCCCTTGCCGTGCCGTTCCTTCCGTTACCCTTGCCTTTCCTTGCTTTTCCTTGCCTTCCTTACCTTCCGTTACTCTTTGCTTGCCTTCCCTGAATTGCCTAGCCTTGCGTTGTCGTGCCTCTGCCTTATCTCGCCTGACCTTGCCTTCCTTTGCTTTAAGCTTTCCTTGCATTGTCGTGCATTGCCTAGCCTTGCGTTTTCGTGCATTAGCCTTGTCTAGCCTCACCGTGCATTGCCTTGCGTTACCCTTTGCTTGCCTTGCCGTGCATTGCCTAGCTGTGCGTTGTCGTGCCTTAGCCTTGTTTCCCCTTGCCGTGCCGTTCCTTCCGTTACCCTTGCCTTCCCTTTCTTTCCCTTGACTTCCTTGCGTTCCGTTACTCTTTGCTTGCTTTCCGTGCATTGCCTAGCCTTGCGTTGTCATGCCTTAGCCTTGCCTCGCCTGACCGTGCTTTCCCATGCGTTACCCTTTCCTTGCCTTGCCGTGCATTGCCTAGCCGTGCGTTGTCGTGCCTTAGCCTTGTTTCCCCTTGCCGTGCCGTTCCTTCCGTTACACTTGCCTTTCCTTCCTTTCCCTTGCCTTCCTTACCTTCCGTTACTCTTTGCTTGCCTTCTGTGCATTGCCTAGCCTTGCGTTGTCGTGCCTTAGCCTTATCTCGCCTGACCGTGCCTTCCTTTGCTTTAAGCTTTCCTTGCATTGTCGTGCATTGCCTAGCCTTGCGTTGTCGTGCATTAACCTTGCCTAGCCTCACCGTGCCTTGCCTTGCGTTACCCTTTCCTTGCCTTGCCGTGCATTGCCTAGCCGTGCGTTGTCGTGCCTTAGCCTTGATTCCCCTTGCCGTGGCGTGCCTTTTGTTACACTTGCCTTGCCTGGCTTTGCCTTGCTTCCTTTCCTTCCGTTACTCTTTCCTTGCCATGCCGTGCATTGCCTAGCCTTGCATTGTCGTGCCTTATCCTTGACTCACCTGACCGTGCCTTCCCCTGCGTTACCCTTTCCTTGCCTTGCCGTGCATTGCCTAGCGTGCGTTGTAGTGCCTTAGCCTTGTTTCCCCTTGCCGTGCCGTTCCTTCCATTACCATTGCCTTTCCTTGCTTTCCCTTGCCTTCCTTACCTTCCGTTACTCTTTGCTTGCCTTCCGTGCATTGCGTAGCCTTGCGTTGTCGTGCCTTAGCCTTATCTCGCCTGACCGTGCCTTCCTTTGCTTTAAGCTTTCCTTGCATTGTCGTGCATTGCCTAGCCTTGCGTTGTTGTGCATTAACCTTGCCTAGCCTCACCGTGCCTTGCCTTGCGTTACCCTTTCCTTGCCTTGCCGTGCATTTCCTTGCCGTGTGTTGTCGTGCCTTAGCCTTGTTACCCCTTGCCGTGCCGTCCTTCCGTTACTCTTGCCTTCCCTTGCTTTCACTTTCCTTCTCTGCATTCCGTTACTCCTTGCTTGCTTTCCGTGCATTGCCTAGCCTTGCGTTGGCTTTCCTTAGCCTTCCCTCGCCTGACCGTGCTTTCCCATGCGTTGCCCTTTCCTTGCCTTGCCGTGCATTGCCTAGCGTGCGTTGTCGTGCCTTAGCCTTGTTTCCCCTTGCCGTGCCGTTCCTTCCGTTACCCTTGCCTTCCCTTGCTTTCCCTTTCCTTCCTTGCATTCCGTTACTCCTTGCTTGCTTTCCGTGCATTGCCTAGCCTTGCGTTGGCTTTCCTTAGCCTTGCCTCGCCTGACCGTGCTTTCCCATGCGTTACCCTTTCCTTGCCTTGCGGTGCATTGCCTAGCGTGCGTTGTCGTGCCTTAGCCTTGTTTCCCCTTGCCGTGCCGTTCCTTCCGTTATACTTGCCTTCCCTTGTCTTCCCCTTTCCTTCCTGCATTCTGTTACTCCTTGCTTGCTTTCCGTTCATTGCCTAGCCTTGCGTTGGCTTTCCTTAGCCTTGCCTCGCCTGAACGTGCTTTCCCATGCGTTACCCTTTCCTTGCCTTGCCGTGCATTGCCTAGCGTGCGTTGTCGTGCCTTAGCCTTGTTTCCCCTTGCCGTGCCGTTCCTTCCGTTACACTTGCCTTTCTTTGCTTTCCCTTGCCTTCCTTACCTTCCGTTACTCTTTGCTTGCCTTCCGTGCATTGCCTAGCCTTGCGTTGTCGTGCCTTAGCCTTATCTCGCCTGACCGTGCCTTCCTTTGCTTTAAGCTTTACTTGCATTGTCGTGCATTGCCAAGCCTTGCGTTGTCGTGCATTAGACTTGCCTAGCCTCACCGTGCCTTGCCTTGCGTTACCCTTTCCTTGCCTTGCCGTGCATTTCCTAGCCGTGTGTTGTCGTGCCTTAGCCTTGTTTCCCCTTGCCGTTGCGTGCCTTTTGTTACACTTGCCTTGCCTGGCTCTGCCTTGCCTTCCTTTCCTTCCGTTACTCTTTCCTTGCCTTGCCGTGCATTGCCTAGCCCTGCGTTGTCGTGCCTTAGCCTTGTTACCCCTTGCCGTGCCGTTCCTTCCGTTACCCTTCCCTTCCATTGCTTTCCCTTGCCTTCCTTGCGTTCCGTTACTCTTTCCTTGCTTTCCGTGCATTGCCTAGCCTTGCGTTGTCGTGCCTTAGCCTTATCTCGCCTGACCGTGCCTTCCTTTGCTTTAAGCTTTACTTGCATTGTCGTGCATTGCCTAGCCTTGCGTTGTCGTTCATTAGCCTTGCCTAGCCTCACCTTGCCTTGCCTTGCGTTACTCTTTCCTTGCCTTGCCGTGCATTGCCTAGCCTTGCATTGTCGTGCCTTATCCTTGCCTCACCTGACCGTGCCTTCCCCTGCGTTACCCTTTCCTTGCCTTGCCGTGCATTGCCTAACCCTGCGTTGCCGTGCCTTAGCCTTGTTACCCCTTGCCGTGCCGTTCCTTCCGTTACCCTTGCCTTCCCTTGCTTTCCCTTGCCTTCCTTGCGTTCCGTTACTCTTTGCTTGCTTTCCGTGCATTGCCTAGCCTTGCGTTGTCATGCCTTAGCCTTGCATCGCCTGACCGTGCTTTCCCATGCGTTACCCTTTCCTTGCCTTGCCGTGCATTGCCTAGCCGTGCGTTGTCGTGCCTTAGCCTTGTTTCCCCTTGCCGTGCCGTTCCTTCCGTTACACTTGCCTTTCCTTCCTTTCCCTTGCCTTCCTTACCTTCCGTTACTCTTTGCTTGCCTTCCGTGCATTGCCTAGCCTTGCGTTGTTGTGCCTTAGCCTTGCCTCGCCTGAACGTGCTTTCCCATGCGTTACCCTTTCCTTGCCTTGCCGTGCATTGCCTAGCCTGCGTTGCCGTGCCTTAGCCTTGTTTCCCCTTGCCGTGCCGTTCCTTCCGTTACCCTGGCCTTTCCTTCCTTTTCCTTGCCTTGCTTACCTTCCGTTACTCTTTGCTTGCCTTCCCTGAATTTCCTAGCCTTGCGTTGTCGTGCCTTAGCCTTATCTCGCCTGACCTTGCCTTCCTTTGCTTTAAGCTTTCCTTGCATTGTCGTGCATCGCCTAGCCTTGCGTTTTCGTGCATTAGCCTTGCCTAGCCTCACCGTGCCTTGCCTTGCGTTACCCTTTCCTTGCCTTGCCGTGCATTGCCTAGCCGTGCGTTGTCGTGCATTAGCCTTGATTCCCCTTGCCGTGGCGTGCCTTTTGTTACACTTGCCTTGCCTGGCTTTCCCTTTCCTTCCTTACCTTCCGTTTCTCTTTGCTTGCCTTCCGTGCATTGCCTACCCTTGGGTTGTCGTGCCTTATCTTTGCCTCATCTGACCGTGCCTTCCCCTGCGTTACCCTTTCCTTGCCTTGCCGTTCATTGCCTAGCGTGCGTTGTCGTGCCTTAGCCTTGTTTCCCCTTGCCGTGCCGTTCCTTCCGTTACCATTGCCTTTCCTTGCTTTCCCTTGCCTTCCTTACCTTCCGTTACTCTTTGCTTGCCTTCCGTGCATTGCCTAGCCTTGCGTTGTCGTGCCTTAGCCTTATCTCGCCTGACCGTGCCTTCCTTTGCTTTAAGCTTTCCTTGCATTGTCGTGCATTGCCTAGCCTTGCGTTGTCGTGCATTAACCTTGCCTAGCCTCACCGTGCCTTGCCTTGCGTTACCCTTTCCTTGCCTTGCCGTGCATTTCCTAGCCGTGTGTTTTCGTGCCTTAGCCTTGTTTCCCCTTGCCGTTGCGTGCCTTTTGTTACACTTGCCTTGCCTGGATTTGCCTTGCCTTCCTTTCCTTCCGTTACTCTTTCCTTGCCTTGCCGTGCATTGCCTAGCCCTGCGTTGTCGTGCCTTAGCCTTGTTACCCCTTGCCGTGCCGTTCCTTCCGTTACCCTTGCCTTCCCTTGCTTTCCCTTGCCTTCCTTGCGTTCCGTTCCTCTTTGCTTGCTTTCCGTGCATTGCCTAGCCTTGCGTTGTCGTGCCTTAGCCTTATCTCGCCTGACCGTGCCTTCCTTTGCTTTAAGCTTTACTTGCATTGTCGTGCATTGCCTAGCCTTGCGTTGTCGTGCATTAGCCTTGCCTAGCCTCACCGTGCCTTGCCTTGCGTTACTCTTTCCTTGCCTTGCCGTGCATTGCCTAGCCTTGCATTGTCGTGCCTTATCCTTGCCTCACCTGACCGTGCCTTCCCCTGCGTTACCCTTTCCTTGCCTTGCCGTGCATTGCCTAACCCTACGTTGCCGTGCCTTAGCCTTGTTACCCCTTGCCGTGCCGTTCCTTCCGTTACCCTTGCCTTCCCTTGCTTTCCCTTGCCTTCCTTGCGTTCCGTTACTCTTTGCTTGCTTTCCGTGCATTGCCTAGCCTTGCGTTGTCATGCCTTAGCCTTGCATCGCCTGACCGTGCTTTCCCATGCGTTACCCTTTCCTTGCCTTGCCGTGCATTGCCTAGCCGTGCGTTGTCGTGCCTTAGCCTTGTTTCCCCTTGCCGTGCCGTTCCTTCCGTTACACATGCCTTTCCTTCCTTTCCCTTGCCTTCCTTGCGTTCCGTTACTCTTTGCTTGCTTTCCGTGCATTGCCTAGCCTTGCGTTGTCATGCCTTAGCCTTGCCTCGCCTGACCGTGCTTTCCCGTGCGTTACCCTTTCCTTGCCTTGCCGTGCATTGCCTAGCCCTGCGTTGTCGTGCCTTAGCCTTCTTACCCCTTGCCGTGCCGTTCCTTCCGTTACCCTTGCCTTCCCTTGCTTTCCCTTGCCTTCCTTGCGTTCCGTTACTCTTTGCTTGCTTTCCGTGCATTGCCTAGCCTTGCGTTGTCATGCCTTAGCCTTCCCTCGCCTGACCGTGCTTTCCCGTGCGTTACCCTTTCCTTGCCTTGCCGTGCATTGCCTAGCGTGCGTTGTCGTGCCTTAGCCTTGTTTCCCCTTGCCGTGCCGTTCCTTCCGTTACACTTGCCTTTCCTTGCTTTCCCTTGCCTTCCTTACCTTCCGTTACTCTTTGCTTGCCTTCCGTGCATTGCCTAGACTTGCGTTGTCGTGCCTTAGCCTTGCCTCGCCTGACCGTGCTTTCCCATGCGTTACCCTTTCCTTGCCTTGCCGTTCATTGCCTAGCGTTCGGTGTCGTGCCTTAGACTTGTTCCCCCTTGCCGTGCCGTTCCTTCCGTTACCCTTGCCTTTCCTTGCTTTTCCTTGCCTTCCTTACCTTCCGTTACTCTTTGCTTGCCTTCCCTGAATTGCCTAGCCTTGCGTTGTCGTGCCTCTGCCTTATCTCGCCTGACCTTGCCTTCCTTTGCTTTAAGCTTTCCTTGCATTGTCGTGCATTGCCTAGCCTTGCGTTTTCGTGCATTAGCCTTGTCTAGCCTCACCGTGCATTGCCTTGCGTTACCCTTTGCTTGCCTTGCCGTGCATTGCCTAGCTGTGCGTTGTCGTGCCTTAGCCTTGTTTCCCCTTGCCGTGCAATTCCTTCCGTTACCCTTGCCTTTCCTTGCTTTTCCTTGCCTTGTTTACCTTCCGTTACTCTTTGCTTCCCTTCCCTGCATTGCCTAGCCTTGCGTTGTGGTGCCTTAGACTTATCTCGCCTGACCGTGCCTTCCTTTGCTTTAAGCTTTCCTTGCATTGTCGTGCATTGCCTAGCCTTGCGTTGTCGTGCATTAGCCTTGCCTAGCCTCACCGTGCCTTGCCTTGCGTTACCCTTTCCTTGCCTTGCCATGAATTGCCTAGCCGTGCGTTGTCGTGCCGTAGCCTTGTTTCCCCTTGCCGTGGCGTGCCTTTTGTTACACTTGCCTTGCCTGGCTTTGCCTTGCCTTCCTTTCCTTCCGTTGCTCTTTCCTTGCCTTGCCGTGCATTGCCTAGCCGTGCGTTGTCGTGCCTTAGCCTTGTTACCCCTTGCCGTGCCGTTCCTTCCGTTACCCTTGCCTTCCCTTTCTTTCCCTTGACTTCCTTGCGTTCCGTTACTCTTTGCTTGCTTTCCGTGCATTGCCTAGCCTTGCGTTGTCATGCCTTAGCCTTGCCTCGCCTGACCGTGCTTTCCCATGCGTTACCCTTTCCTTGCCTTGCCGTGCATTGCCTAGCCGTGCGTTGTCGTGCCTTAGCCTTGTTTCCCCTTGCCGTGCCGTTCCTTCCGTTACACTTGCCTTTCCTTCCTTTCCCTTGCCTTCCTTACCTTCCGTTACTCTTTGCTTGCCTTCTGTGCATTGCCTAGCCTTGCGTTGTCGTGCCTTAGCCTTATCTCGCCTGACCGTGCCTTCCTTTGCTTTAAGCTTTCCTTGCATTGTCGTGCATTGCCTAGCCTTGCGTTGTCGTGCATTAAACTTGCCTAGCCTCACCGTGCCTTGCCTTGCGTTACCCTTTCCTTGCCTTGCCGTGCATTGCCTAGCCGTGCGTTGTCGTGCCTTAGCCTTGATTCCCCTTGCCGTGGCGTGCCTTTTGTTACACTTGCCTTGCCTGGCTTTGCCTTGCTTCCTTTCCTTCCGTTACTCTTTCCTTGCCATGCCGTGCATTGCCTAGCCTTGCATTGTCGTGCCTTATCCTTGCCTCACCTGACCGTGCCTTCCCCTGCGTTACCCTTTCCTTGCCTTGCCGTGCATTGCCTAGCGTGCGTTGTACTGCCTTAGCCTTGTTTCCCCTTGCCGTGCCGTTCCTTCCATTACCATTGCCTTTCCTTGCTTTCCCTTGCCTTCCTTACCTTCCGTTACTCTTTGCTTGCCTTCCGTGCATTGCGTAGCCTTGCGTTGTCGTGCCTTAGCCTTATCTCGCCTGACCGTGCCTTCCTTTGCTTTAAGCTTTCCTTGCATTGTCGTGCATTGCCTAGCCTTGCGTTGTTGTGCATTAACCTTGCCTAGCCTCACCGTGCCTTGCCTTGCGTTACCCTTTCCTTGCCTTGCCGTGCATTTCCTAGCCGTGTGTTGTCGTGCCTTAGCCTTGTTACCCCTTGCCGTGCCGTCCTTCCGTTACTCTTGCCTTCCCTTGCTTTCACTTTCCTTCTCTGCATTCCGTTACTCCTTGCTTGCTTTCCGTGCATTGCCTAGCCTTGCGTTGGCTTTCCTTAGCCTTCCCTCGCCTGACCGTGCTTTCCCATGCGTTGCCCTTTCCTTGCCTTGCCGTGCATTGCCTAGCGTGCGTTGTCGTGCCTTAGCCTTGTTTCCCCTTGCCGTGCCGTTCCTTCCGTTACCCTTGCCTTCCCTTGCTTTCCCTTTCCTTCCTTGCATTCCGTTACTCCTTGCTTGCTTTCCGTGCATTGCCTAGCCTTGCGTTGGCTTTCCTTAGCCTTGCCTCGCCTGACCGTGCTTTCCCATGCGTTACCCTTTCCTTGCCTTGCGGTGCATTGCCTAGCGTGCGTTGTCGTGCCTTAGCCTTGTTTCCCCTTGCCGTGCCGTTCCTTCCGTTATACTTGCCTTCCCTTGCTTCCCCTTTCCTTCCTGCATTCTGTTACTCCTTGCTTGCTTTCCGTTCATTGCCTAGCCTTGCGTTGGCTTTCCTTAGCCTTGCCTCGCCTGAACGTGCTTTCCCATGCGTTACCCTTTCCTTGCCTTGCCGTGCATTGCCTAGCGTGCGTTGTCGTGCCTTAGCCTTGTTTCCCCTTGCCGTGCCGTTCCTTCCGTTACACTTGCCTTTCTTTGCTTTCCCTTGCCTTCCTTACCTTCCGTTACTCTTTGCTTGCCTTCCGTGCATTGCCTAGCCTTGCGTTGTCGTGCCTTAGCCTTATCTCGCCTGACCGTGCCTTCCTTTGCTTTAAGCTTTACTTGCATTGTCGTGCATTGCCAAGCCTTGCGTTGTCGTGCATTAGACTTGCCTAGCCTCACCGTGCCTTGCCTTGCGTTACCCTTTCCTTGCCTTGCCGTGCATTTCCTAGCCGTGTGTTGTCGTGCCTTAGCCTTGTTTCCCCTTGCCGTTGCGTGCCTTTTGTTACACTTGCCTTGCCTGGCTCTGCCTTGCCTTCCTTTCCTTCCGTTACTCTTTCCTTGCCTTGCCGTGCATTGCCTAGCCCTGCGTTGTCGTGCCTTAGCCTTGTTACCCCTTTCCGTGCCGTTCCTTCCGTTACCCTTCCCTTCCATTGCTTTCCCTTGCCTTCCTTGCGTTCCGTTACTCTTTGCTTGCTTTCCGTGCATTGCCTAGCCTTGCGTTGTCGTGCCTTAGCCTTATCTCGCCTGACCGTGCCTTCCTTTGCTTTAAGCTTTACTTGCATTGTCGTGCATTGCCTAGCCTTGCGTTGTCGTTCATTAGCCTTGCCTAGCCTCACCTTGCCTTGCCTTGCGTTACTCTTTCCTTGCCTTGCCGTGCATTGCCTAGCCTTGCATTGTCGTGCCTTATCCTTGCCTCACCTGACCGTGCCTTCCCCTGCGTTACCCTTTCCTTGCCTTGCCGTGCATTGCCTAACCCTGCGTTGCCGTGCCTTAGCCTTGTTACCCCTTGCCGTGCCGTTCCTTCCGTTACCCTTGCCTTCCCTTGCTTTCCCTTGCCTTCCTTGCGTTCCGTTACTCTTTGCTTGCTTTCCGTGCATTGCCTAGCCTTGCGTTGTCATGCCTTAGCCTTGCATCGCCTGACCGTGCTTTCCCATGCGTTACCCTTTCCTTGCCTTGCCGTGCATTGCCTAGCCGTGCGTTGTCGTGCCTTAGCCTTGTTTCCCCTTGCCGTGCCGTTCCTTCCGTTACACTTGCCTTTCCTTCCTTTCCCTTGCCTTCCTTACCTTCCGTTACTCTTTGCTTGCCTTCCGTGCATTGCCTAGCCTTGCGTTGTTGTGCCTTAGCCTTGCCTCGCCTGAACGTGCTTTCCCATGCGTTACCCTTTCCTTGCCTTGCCGTGCATTGCCTAGCCTGCGTTGCCGTGCCTTAGCCTTGTTTCCCCTTGCCGTGCCGTTCCTTCCGTTACCCTGGCCTTTCCTT
Source organism: Macrotis lagotis (assembly GCF_037893015.1). Classification (NCBI taxonomy): domain Eukaryota; kingdom Metazoa; phylum Chordata; class Mammalia; order Peramelemorphia; family Peramelidae; genus Macrotis; species Macrotis lagotis. The sequence continues at coordinate 425,993 of NW_027421943.1, forward strand.
CCTTTTCCTTGCCTTGCTTACCTTCCGTTACTCTTTGCTTGCCTTCCCTGAATTTCCTAGCCTTGCGTTGTCGTGCCTTAGCCTTATCTCGCCTGACCTTGCCTTCCTTTGCTTTAAGCTTTCCTTGCATTGTCGTGCATCGCCTAGCCTTGCGTTTTCGTGCATTAGCCTTGCCTAGCCTCACCGTGCCTTGCCTTGCGTTACCCTTTCCTTGCCTTGCCGTGCATTGCCTAGCCGTGCGTTGTCGTGCATTAGCCTTGATTCCCCTTGCCGTGGCGTGCCTTTTGTTACACTTGCCTTGCCTGGCTTTGCCTTGCCTTCCTTGCGTTCCGTTACTCTTTGCTTGCTTTCCGTGCATTGCCTAGCCTTGCGTTGTCATGCCTTAGCCTTGCCTCGCCTGACCGTGCTTTCCCGTGCGTTACCCTTTCCTTGCCTTGCCGTGCATTGCCTAGCCCTGCGTTGTCGTGCCTTAGCCTTCTTACCCCTTGCCGTGCCGTTCCTTCCGTTACCCTTGCCTTCCCTTGCTTTCCCTTGCCTTCCTTGCGTTCCGTTACTCTTTGCTTGCTTTCCGTGCATTGCCTAGCCTTGCGTTGTCATGCCTTAGCCTTCCCTCGCCTGACCGTGCTTTCCCGTGCGTTACCCTTTCCTTGCCTTGCCGTGCATTGCCTAGCGTGCGTTGTCGTGCCTTAGCCTTGTTTCCCCTTGCCGTGCCGTTCCTTCCGTTACACTTGCCTTTCCTTGCTTTCCCTTGCCTTCCTTACCTTCCGTTACTCTTTGCTTGCCTTCCGTGCATTGCCTAGACTTGCGTTGTCGTGCCTTAGCCTTGCCTCGCCTGACCGTGCTTTCCCATGCGTTACCCTTTCCTTGCCTTGCCGTTCATTTCCTAGCGTTCGGTGTCGTGCCTTAGACTTGTTCCCCCTTGCCTTCCTTACCTTCCGTTACTCTTTGCTTGCCTTCCCTGAATTGCCTAGCCTTGCGTTGTCGTGCCTTTGCCTTATCTCGCCTGACCTTGCCTTCCTTTGCTTTAAGCTTTCCTTGCATTGTCGTGCATTGCCTAGCCTTGCGTTTTCGTGCATTAGCCTTGTCTAGCCTCACCGTGCATTGCCTTGCGTTACCCTTTGCTTGCCTTGCCGTGCATTGCCTAGCTGTGCGTTGTCGTGCCTTAGCCTTGTTTCCCCTTGCCGTGCAATTCCTTCCGTTACACTTGCCTTTCTTTGCTTTCCCTTGCCTTCCTTACCTTCCGTTACTCTTTGCTTGCCTTCCGTGCATTGCCTAGCCTTGCGTTGTCGTGCCTTAGCCTTGCCTCGCCTGAACGTGCTTTCCCATGCGTTACCCTTTCCTTGCCTTGCCGTGCATTGCCTAGCCGTGCGTTGTCGTGCATTAGCCTTGATTCCCCTTGCCGTGGCGTGCCTTTTGTTACACTTGCCTTCCCTTGCTTTCCCTTTCCTTCCTTGCATTCCGTTACTCCTTGTTTGCTTTCCGTTCATTGCCTAGCCTTGCGTTGGCTTTCCTTAGCGTTGCCTCGCCTGACCGTGCTTTCCCATGCGTTACCCTTTCCTTCCCTTGCCGTGCATTGCCTAGCGTGCGTTGTCGTGCCTTAGCCTTCTTACCCCTTGCCGTGCCGTTCCTTCCGTTACCCTTGCCTTCCCTTGCTTTCCCTTGCCTTCCTTGCGTTCCGTTACTCTTTGCTTGCTTTCCGTGCATTGCCTAGCCTTGCGTTGTCGTGCCTTAGCCTTCCCTCGCCTGACCGTGCTTTCCCGTGCGTTACCCTTTCCTTGCCTTGCCGTGCATTGCCTAGCGTGCGTTGTCGTGCCTTAGCCTTGTTTCCCCTTGCCGTGCCGTTCCTTCCGTTACACTTGCCTTTCCTTGCTTTCCCTTGCCTTCCTTACCTTCCGTTACTCTTTGCTTGCCTTCCGTGCATTGCCTAGACTTGCGTTGTCGTGCCTTAGCCTTGCCTCGCCTGACCGTGCTTTCCCATGCGTTACCCTTTCCTTGCCTTGCCGTTCATTGCCTAGCGTTCGGTGTCGTGCCTTAGACTTGTTCCCCCTTGTCGTGCCGTTCCTTCCGTTACCCTTGCCTTTCCTTGCTTTTCCTTGCCTTCCTTACCTTCCGTTACTCTTTGCTTGCCTTCCCTGAATTGCCTAGCCTTGCGTTGTCGTGCCTTTGCCTTATCTCGCCTGACCTTGCCTTCCTTTGCTTTAAGCTTTCCTTGCATTGTCGTGCATTGCCTAGCCTTGCGTTTTCGTGCATTAGCCTTGTCTAGCCTCACCGTGCATTGCCTTGCGTTACCCTTTGCTTGCCTTGCCGTGCATTGCCTAGCTGTGCGTTGTCGTGCCTTAGCCTTGTTTCCCCTTGCCGTGCAGTTCCTTCCGTTACTCTTGCCTTTCTTTGCTTTCCCTTGCCTTCCTTACCTTCCGTTACTCTTTGCTTGCCTTCCGTGCATTGCCTAGCCTTGCGTTGTCGTGCCTTAGCCTTGCCTCGCCTGAACGTGCTTTCCCATGCGTTACCCTTTCCTTGCCTTGCCGTGCATTGCCTAGACTGCGTTTCCGTGCCTTAGCCTTGTTTCCCCTTGCCGTGCAATTCCTTCCGTTACCCTTGCCTTTCCTTGCTTTTCTTTGCCTTGCTTACCTTCCGTTACTCTTTGCTTCCCTTCCCTGCATTGCCTAGCCTTGCGTTGTGGTGCCTTAGCCTTATCTCGCCTGACCGTGCCTTCCTTTGCTTTAAGCTTTCCTTGCATTGTCGTGCATTGCCGAGCCTTGCGTTGTCGTGCATTAGCCTTGCCTAGGCTCACCGTGCCTTGCCTTGCGTTACCCTTTCCTTGCCTTGCCATGAATTGCCTAGCCGTGCGTTGTCGTGCCGTAGCCTTGTTTCCCCTTGCCGTGGCGTGCCTTTTGTTACACTTGCCTTTCCTGGCTTTGACTTGCCTTCCTTTCCTTCCGTTACTCTTTCCTTGCCTTGCCGTGCATTGCCTAGCCGTGCGTTGTCGTGCCTTAGCCTTGTTACCCCTTGCCGTGCCGTCCTTCCGTTACTCTTGCCTTCCCTTGCTTTCACTTTCCTTCCTTGCATTCCGTTACTCCTTGCTTGATTTCTGTGCATTGCCTAGCCTTGCGTTGGCTTTCCTTAGCCTTGCCTCGCCTGACCGTGCTTTCCCATGCGTTGCCCTTTCCTTGCCTTGCCGTGCATTGCCTAGCGTGCGTTGTCGTGCCTTAGCCTTGTTTCCCCTTGCCGTGCCGTTCCTTCCGTTACACTTGCCTTTCTTTGCTTTCCCTTGCCTTCCTTACCTTCCGTTACTCTTTGCTTGCCTTCCGTGCATTGCCTAGCCTTGCGTTGTCGTGCCTTAGCCTTATCTCGCCTGACCGTGCCTTCCTTTGCTTTAAGCTTTACTTGCATTGTCGTGCATTGCCAAGCCTTGCGTTGTCGTGCATTAGACTTGCCTAGCCTCACCGTGCCTTGCCTTGCGATACCCTTTCCTTGCCTTGCCGTGCATTTCCTAGCCGTGTGTTGTCGTGCCTTAGCCTTGTTTCCCCTTGCCGTTGCGTGCCTTTTGTTACACTTGCCTTGCCTGGCTTTGCCTTGCCTTCTTTCCTTCCGTTACTCTTTCCTTGCCTTGCCGTGCATTGCCTAGCCCTGCGTTGTCGTGCCTTAGCCTTGTTACCCCTTGCCGTTCCGTTCCTTCCGTTACCCTTGCCTTCCATTGCTTTCCCTTGCCTTCCTTGCGTTCCGTTACTCTTTGCTTGCTTTCCGTGCATTGCCTAGCCTTGCGTTGTCGTGCCTTAGCCTTATCTCGCCTGACCGTGCCTTCCTTTGCTTTAAGCTTTACTTGCATTGTCGTGCATTGCCTAGCCTTGCGTTGTCGTGCATTAGCCTTGCCTAGCCTCACCGTGCCTTGCCTTGCGTTACTCTTTCCTTGCCTTGCCGTGCATTGCCTAGCCTTGCATTGTCGTGCCTTATCCTTGCCTCACCTGACCGTGCCTTTTCCTGCGTTACCCTTTCCTTGCCTTGCCGTGCATTGCCTAACCCTGCGTTGCCGTGCCTTAGCCTTGTTACCCCTTGCCGTGCCGTTCCTTCCGTTACCCTTGCCTTCCCTTGCTTTCCCTTGCCTTCCTTGCGTTCCGTTACTCTTTGCTTGCTTTCCGTGCATTGCCTAGCCTTGCGTTGTCATGCCTTAGCCTTGCATCGCCTGACCGTGCTTTCCCATGCGTTACCCTTTCCTTGCCTTGCCGTGCATTGCCTAGCCGTGCGTTGTCGTGCCTTAGCCTTGTTTCCCCTTGCCGTGCCGTTCCTTCCGTTACACTTGCCTTTCCTTCCTTTCCCTTGCCTTCCTTACCTTCCGTTACTCTTTGCTTGCCTTCCGTGCATTGCCTAGCCTTGCGTTGTTGTGCCTTAGCCTTGCCTCGCCTGAACGTGCTTTCCCATGCGTTACCCTTTCCTTGCCTTGCCGTGCATTGCCTAGCCTGCGTTGCCGTGCCTTAGCCTTGTTTCCCCTTGCCGTGCCGTTCCTTCCGTTACCCTGGCCTTTCCTTCCTTTTCCTTGCCTTGCTTACCTTCCGTTACTCTTTGCTTGCCTTCCCTGAATTTCCTAGCCTTGCGTTGTCTTGCCTTAGCCTTATCTCGCCTGACCTTGCCTTCCTTTCCTTGAAGCTTTCCTTGCATTGTCGTGCATCGCCTAGCCTTGCGTTTTCGTGCATTAGCCTTGCCTAGCCTCACCGTGCCTTGCCTTGCGTTACCCTTTCCTTGCCTTGCCGTGCATTGCCTAGCCGTGCGTTGTCGTGCATTAGCCTTGATTCCCCTTGCCGTGGCGTGCCTTTTGTTACACTTGCCTTGCCTGGCTTTGCCTTGCCTTCCTTTCCTTCCGTTACTCTTTCCTTGCCTTGCCGTACATTGCCTAGCCTTGCATTGTCGTGCCTTATCCTTGCCTCACCTGACCGTGCCTTCCCCTGCGTTACCCTTTCCTTGCCTTGCCGTTCATTGCCTAGCCCTGCGTTGTCGTGCCTTAGCCTTCTTACCCCTTGCCGTGCCGTTCCTTCCGTTACCCTTGCCTTCCCTTGCTTTCCCTTGCCTTCCTTGCGTTCCGTTACTCTTTGCTTGCTTTCCGTGCATTGCCTAGCCTTGCGTTGTCATGCCTTAGCCTTCCCTCGCCTGACCGTGCTTTCCCGTGCGTTACCCTTTCCTTGCCTTGCCGTGCATTGCCTAGCGTGCGTTGTCGTGCCTTAGCCTTGTTTCCCCTTGCCGTGCCGTTCCTTCCGTTACACTTGCCTTTCCTTGCTTTCCCTTGCCTTCCTTACCTTCCGTTACTCTTTGCTTGCCTTCCGTGCATTGCCTAGACTTGCGTTGTCGTGCCTTAGCCTTGCCTCGCCTGACCGTGCTTTCCCATGCGTTACCCTTTCCTTGCCTTGCCGTTCATTTCCTAGCGTTCGGTGTCGTGCCTTAGACTTGTTCCCCCTTGCCGTGCCGTTCCTTCCGTTACCCTTGCCTTTCCTTGCTTTTCCTTGCCTTCCTTACCTTCCGTTACTCTTTGCTTGCCTTCCCTGAATTGCCTAGCCTTGCGTTGTCGTGCCTTTGCCTTATCTCGCCTGACCTTGCCTTCCTTTGCTTTAAGCTTTCCTTGCATTGTCGTGCATTGCCTAGCCTTGCGTTTTCGTGCATTAGCCTTGTCTAGCCTCACCGTGCATTGCCTTGCGTTACCCTTTGCTTGCCTTGCCGTGCATTGCCTAGCTGTGCGTTGTCGTGCCTTAGCCTTGTTTCCCCTTGCCGTGCAGTTCCTTCCGTTACACTTGCCTTTCTTTGCTTTCCCTTGCCTTCCTTACCTTCCGTTACTCTTTGCTTGCCTTCCGTGCATTGCCTAGCCTTGCGTTGTCGTGCCTTAGCCTTGCCTCGCCTGAACGTGCTTTCCCATGCGTTACCCTTTCCTTGCCTTGCCGTGCATTGCCTAGCCGTGCGTTGTCGTGCATTAGCCTTGATTCCCCTTGCCGTGGCGTGCCTTTTGTTACACTTGCCTTCCCTTGCTTTCCCTTTCCTTCCTTGCATTCCGTTACTCCTTGTTTGCTTTCCGTTCATTGCCTAGCCTTGCGTTGGCCTTCCTTAGCGTTGCCTCGCCTGACCGTGCTTTCCCATGCGTTACCCTTTCCTTGCCTTGCCGTGCATTGCCTAGCGTGCGTTGTCGTGCCTTAGCCTTCTTACCCCTTGCCGTGCCGTTCCTTCCGTTACCCTTGCCTTCCCTTGCTTTCCCTTGCCTTCCTTGCGTTCCGTTACTCTTTGCTTGCTTTCCGTGCATTGCCTAGCCTTGCGTTGTCATGCCTTAGCCTTCCCTCGCCTGACCGTGCTTTCCCGTGCGTTACCCTTTCCTTGCCTTGCCGTGCATTGCCTAGCGTGCGTTGTCGTGCCTTAGCCTTGTTTCCCCTTGCCGTGCCGTTCCTTCCGTTACACTTGCCTTTCCTTGCTTTCCCTTGCCTTCCTTACCTTCCGTTACTCTTTGCTTGCCTTCCGTGCATTGCCTAGACTTGCGTTGTCGTGCCTTAGCCTTGACTCGCCTGACCGTGCTTTCCCATGCGTTACCCTTTCCTTGCCTTGCCGTTCATTGCCTAGCGTTCGGTGTCGTGCCTTAGACTTGTTCCCCCTTGCCGTGCCGTTCCTTCCGTTACCCTTGCCTTTCCTTGCTTTTCCTTGCCTTCCTTACCTTCCGTTACTCTTTGCTTGCCTTCCCTGAATTGCCTAGCCTTGCGTTGTCGTGCCTTTGCCTTATCTCGCCTGACCTTGCCTTCCTTTGCTTTAAGCTTTCCTTGCATTGTCGTGCATTGCCTAGCCTTGCGTTTTCGTGCATTAGCCTTGTCTAGCCTCACCGTGCATTGCCTTGCGTTACCCTTTGCTTGCCTTGCCGTGCATTGCCTAGCTGTGCGTTGTCGTGCCTTAGCCTTGTTTCCCCTTGCCGTGCAGTTCCTTCCGTTACACTTGCCTTTCTTTGCTTTCCCTTGCCTTCCTTACCTTCCGTTACTCTTTGCTTGCCTTCCGTGCATTGCCTAGCCTTGCGTTGTCGTGCCTTAGCCTTGCCTCGCCTGAACGTGCTTTCCCATGCGTTACCCTTTCCTTGCCTTGCCGTGCATTGCCTAGACTGCGTTTCCGTGCCTTAGCCTTGTTTCCCCTTGCCGTGCAATTCCTTCCGTTACCCTTGCCTTTCCTTGCTTTTCCTTGACTTGCTTACCTTCCGTTACTCTTTGCTTCCCTTCCCTGCATTGCCTAGCCTTGCGTTGTGGTGCCTTAGCCTTATCTCGCCTGACCGTGCCTTCCTTTGCTTTAAGCTTTCCTTGCATTGTCGTGCATTGCCGAGCCTTGCGTTGTCGTGCATTAGCCTTGCCTAGCCTCACCGTGCCTTGCCTTGCGTTACCCTTTCCTTGCCTTGCCATGAATTGCCTAGCCGTGCGTTGTCGTGCCGTAGCCTTGTTTCCCCTTGCCGTGGCGTGCCTTTTGTTACACTTGCCTTTCCTGGCTTTGACTTGCATTCCTTTCCTTCCGTTACTCTTTCCTTGCCTTGCCGTGCATTGCCTAGCCGTGCGTTGTCGTGCCTTAGCCTTGTTACCCCTTGCCGTGCCGTTCCTTTCGTTACCCTTGCCTTCCCTTTCTTTCCCTTGACTTCCTTGCGTTCCGTTACTCTTTGCTTGCTTTCCGTGCATTGCCTAGCCTTGCGTTGTCATGCCTTAGCCTTGCCTCGCCTGACCGTGCTTTCCCATGCGTTACCCTTTCCTTGCCTTGCCGTGCATTGCCTAGCCGTGCGTTGTCGTGCCTTAGCCTTGTTTCCCCTTGCCGTGCCGTTCCTTCCGTTACACTTGCCTTTCCTTCCTTTCCCTTGCCTTCCTTACCTTCCGTTACTCTTTGCTTGCCTTCCGTGCATTGCCTAGCCTTGCGTTGTTGTGCCTTAGCCTTGCCTCGCCTGAACGTGCTTTCCCATGCGTTAACCTTTCCTTGCCTTGCCGTGCATTGCCTAGCCTGCGTTGCCGTGCCTTAGACTTGTTTCTCCTTGCCGTGCCGTTCCTTCCGTTACCCTGGCCTTTCCTTCCTTTTCCTTGCCTTGATTACCTTCCGTTACTCTTTGCTTGCCTTCCCTGAATTTCCTAGCCTTGCGTTGTCGTGCCTTAGCCTTATCTCGCCTGTCCTTGCCTTCCTTTGCTTTAAGCTTTCCTTGCATTGTCGTGCATTGCCTAGCCTTGCGTTTTCGTGCATTAGCCTTGCCTAGCCTCACCGTGCCTTTCCTTGCGTTACCCTTTGCTTGCCTTGCCGTGCATTGCCTAGCCGTGCCTTGTCGTGCCTTAGCCTTGTTTCCCCTTGCCGTGCGGTTCCTTCCGTTACACTTGCCTTTCTTTGCTTTCCCTTTCCTTCCTTACCTTCCGTTTCTCTTTGCTTGCCTTCCGTGCATTGCCTACCCTTGGGTTGTCGTGCCTTATCTTTGCCTCATCTGACCGTGCCTTCCCCTGCGTTACCCTTTCCTTGCCTTGCCGTTCATTGCCTAGCGTGCGTTGTCGTGCCTTAGCCTTGTTTCCCCTTGCCGTGCCGTTCCTTCCGTTACCATTGCCTTTCCTTGCTTTCCCTTGCCTTCCTTACCTTCCGTTACTCTTTGCTTGCCTTCCGTGCATTGCCTAGCCTTGCGTTGTCGTGCCTTAGCCTTATCTCGCCTGACCGTGCCTTCCTTTGCTTTAAGCTTTCCTTGCATTGTCGTGCATTGCCTAGCCTTGCGTTGTCGTGCATTAACCTTGCCTAGCCTCACCGTGCCTTGCCTTGCGTTACCCTTTCCTTGCCTTGCCGTGCATTTCCTAGCCGTGTGTTTTCGTGCCTTAGCCTTGTTTCCCCTTGCCGTTGCGTGCCTTTTGTTACACTTGCCTTGCCTGGATTTGCCTTGCCTTCCTTTCCTTCCGTTACTCTTTCCTTGCCTTGCCGTGCATTGCCTAGCCCTGCGTTGTCGTGCCTTAGCCTTGTTACCCCTTGCCGTGCCGTTCCTTCCGTTACCCTTGCCTTCCCTTGCTTTCCCTTGCCTTCCTTGCGTTCCGTTCCTCTTTGCTTGCTTTCCGTGCATTGCCTAGCCTTGCGTTGTCGTGCCTTAGCCTTATCTCGCCTGACCGTGCCTTCCTTTGCTTTAAGCTTTACTTGCATTGTCGTGCATTGCCTAGCCTTGCGTTGTCGTGCATTAGCCTTGCCTAGCCTCACCGTGCCTTGCCTTGCGTTACTCTTTCCTTGCCTTGCCGTGCATTGCCTAGCCTTGCATTGTCGTGCCTTATCCTTGCCTCACCTGACCGTGCCTTCCCCTGCGTTACCCTTTCCTTGCCTTGCCGTGCATTGCCTAACCCTGCGTTGCCGTGCCTTAGCCTTGTTACCCCTTGCCGTGCCGTTCCTTCCGTTACCCTTGCCTTCCCTTGCTTTCCCTTGCCTTCCTTGCGTTCCGTTACTCTTTGCTTGCTTTCCGTGCATTGCCTAGCCTTGCGTTGTCATGCCTTAGCCTTGCATCGCCTGACCGTGCTTTCCCATGCGTTACCCTTTCCTTGCCTTGCCGTGCATTGCCTAGCCGTGCGTTGTCGTGCCTTAGCCTTGTTTCCCCTTGCCGTGCCGTTCCTTCCGTTACCCTTGCCTTCCCTTGCTTTCCCTTGCCTTCCTTGCGTTCCGTTACTCTTTGCTAGCTTTCCGTGCATTGCCTAGCCTTGCGTTGTCGTGCCTTAGCCTTATCTCGCCTGACCGTGCCTTCCTTTGCTTTAAGCTTTACTTGCATTGTCGTGCATTGCCTAGCCTTGCGTTGTCGTGCATTAGCCTTGCCTAGCCTCACCGTGCCTTGCCTTGCGTTACTCTTTCCTTGCCTTGCCGTGCATTGCCTAGCCTTGCATTGTCGTGCCTTATCCTTGCCTCACCTGACCGTGCCTTTTCCTGCGTTACCCTTTCCTTGCCTTGCCGTGCATTGCCTAGCCCTGCGTTGCCGTGCCTTAGCCTTGTTACCCCTTGCCGTGCCGTTCCTTCCGTTACCCTTGCCTTCCCTTGCTTTCCCTTGCCTTCCTTGCCTTCCGTTACTCTTTGCTTGCTTTCCGTGCATTGCCTAGCCTTGCGTTGTCGTGCCTTAGCCTTGCCTCGCCTGACCGTGCTTTCCCTTGCGTTACCCTTTCCTTGCCTTGCCGTGCATTGCCTAGCCGTGCGTTGTCGTGCCTTAGCCTTGTTTCCCCTTGCCGTGCCGTTCCTTCCGTTACACTTGCCTTTCCTTCCTTTCCCTTGCCTTCCTTACCTTCCGTTACTCTTTGCTTGCCTTCCGTGCATTGCCTAGCCTTGCGTTGTTGTGCCTTAGCCTTGCCTCGCCTGAACGTGCTTTCCCATGCGTTACCCTTTCCTTGCCTTGCCGTGCATTGCCTAGCCTGCGTTGCCGTGCCTTAGCCTTGTTTCCCCTTGCCGTGCCGTTCCTTCCGTTACCCTGGCCTTTCCTTCCTTTTCCTTGCCTTGCTTACCTTCCGTTACTCTTTGCTTGCCTTCCCTGAATTTCCTAGCCTTGCGTTGTCTTGCCTTAGCCTTATCTCGCCTGACCTTGCCTTCCTTTGCTTTAAGCTTTCCTTGCATTGTCGTGCATCGCCTAGCCTTGCGTTTTCGTGCATTAGCCTTGCCTAGCCTCACCGTGCCTTGCCTTGCGTTACCCTTTCCTTGCCTTGCCGTGCATTGCCTAGCCGTGCGTTGTCGTGCATTAGCCTTGATTCCCCTTGCCGTGGCGTGCCTTTTGTTACACTTGCCTTGCCTGGCTTTGCCTTGCCTTCCTTTCCTTCCGTTACTCTTTCCTTGCCTTGCCGTACATTGCCTAGCCTTGCATTGTCGTGCCTTATTCTTGCCTCACCTGACCGTGCCTTCCCCTGCGTTACCCTTTCCTTGCCTTGCCGTGCATTGCCTAGCCGTGCGTTGTCGTGCATTAGCCTTGATTCCCCTTGCCGTGGCGTGCCTTTTGTTACACTTGCCTTGCCTGGCTTTGCCTTGCCTTCCTTGCGTTCCGTTACTCTTTGCTTGCTTTCCGTGCATTGCCTAGCCTTGCGTTGTCATGCCTTAGCCTTGCCTCGCCTGACCGTGCTTTCCCGTGCGTTACCCTTTCCTTGCCTTGCCGTGCATTGCCTAGCCCTGCGTTGTCGTGCCTTAGCCTTCTTACCCCTTGCCGTGCCGTTCCTTCCGTTACCCTTGCCTTCCCTTGCTTTCCCTTGCCTTCCTTGCGTTCCGTTACTCTTTGCTTGCTTTCCGTGCATTGCCTAGCCTTGCGTTGTCATGCCTTAGCCTTCCCTCGCCTGACCGTGCTTTCCCGTGCGTTACCCTTTCCTTGCCTTGCCGTGCATTGCCTAGCGTGCGTTGTCGTGCCTTAGCCTTGTTTCCCCTTGCCGTGCCGTTCCTTCCGTTACACTTGCCTTTCCTTGCTTTCCCTTGCCTTCCTTACCTTCCGTTACTCTTTGCTTGCCTTCCGTGCATTGCCTAGACTTGCGTTGTCGTGCCTTAGCCTTGCCTCGCCTGACCGTGCTTTCCCATGCGTTACCCTTTCCTTGCCTTGCCGTTCATTTCCTAGCGTTCGGTGTCGTGCCTTAGACTTGTTCCCCCTTGCCGTGCCGTTCCTTCCGTTACCCTTGCCTTTCCTTGCTTTTCCTTGCCTTCCTTACCTTCCGTTACTCTTTGCTTGCCTTCCCTGAATTGCCTAGCCTTGCGTTGTCGTGCCTTTGCCTTATCTCGCCTGACCTTGCCTTCCTTTGCTTTAAGCTTTCCTTGCATTGTCGTGCATTGCCTAGCCTTGCGTTTTCGTGCATTAGCCTTGTCTAGCCTCACCGTGCATTGCCTTGCGTTACCCTTTGCTTGCCTTGCCGTGCATTGCCTAGCTGTGCGTTGTCGTGCCTTAGCCTTGTTTCCCCTTGCCGTGCAGTTCCTTCCGTTACACTTGCCTTTCTTTGCTTTCCCTTGCCTTCCTTACCTTCCGTTACTCTTTGCTTGCCTTCCGTGCATTGCCTAGCCTTGCGTTGTCGTGCCTTAGCCTTGCCTCGCCTGAACGTGCTTTCCCATGCGTTACCCTTTCCTTGCCTTGCCGTGCATTGCCTAGCCGTGCGTTGTCGTGCATTAGCCTTGTTTCCCCTTGCCGTTGCGTGCCTTTTGTTACACTTGCCTTCCCTTGCTTTCCCTTTCCTTCCTTGCATTCCGTTACTCCTTGTTTGCTTTCCGTTCATTGCCTAGCCTTGCGTTGGCCTTCCTTAGCGTTGCCTCGCCTGACCGTGCTTTCCCATGCGTTACCCTTTCCTTGCCTTGCCGTGCATTGCCTAGCGTGCGTTGTCGTGCCTTAGCCTTCTTACCCCTTGCCGTGCCGTTCCTTCCGTTACCCTTGCCTTCCCTTGCTTTCCCTTGCCTTCCTTGCGTTCCGTTACTCTTTGCTTGCTTTCCGTGCATTGCCTAGCCTTGCGTTGTCGTGCCTTAGCCTTGTTTCCCCTTGCCGTTGCGTGCCTTTTGTTACACTTGCCTTGCCTGGATTTGCCTTGCCTTCCTTTCCTTCCGTTACTCTTTCCTTGCCTTGCCGTGCATTGCCTAGCCCTGCGTTGTCGTGCCTTAGCCTTGTTACCCCTTGCCGTGCCGTTCCTTCCGTTACCCTTGCCTTCCCTTGCTTTCCCTTGCCTTCCTTGCGTTCCGTTCCTCTTTGCTTGCTTTCCGTGCATTGCCTAGCCTTGCGTTGTCGTGCCTTAGCCTTATCTCGCCTGACCGTGCCTTCCTTTGCTTTAAGCTTTACTTGCATTGTCGTGCATTGCCTAGCCTTGCGTTGTCGTGCATTAGCCTTGCCTAGCCTCACCGTGCCTTGCCTTGCGTTACTCTTTCCTTGCCTTGCCGTGCATTGCCTAGCCTTGCATTGTCGTGCCTTATCCTTGCCTCACCTGACCGTGCCTTCCCCTGCGTTACCCTTTCCTTGCCTTGCCGTGCATTGCCTAACCCTGCGTTGCCGTGCCTTAGCCTTGTTACCCCTTGCCGTGCCGTTCCTTCCGTTACCCTTGCCTTCCCTTGCTTTCCCTTGCCTTCCTTGCGTTCCGTTACTCTTTGCTTGCTTTCCGTGCATTGCCTAGCCTTGCGTTGTCATGCCTTAGCCTTGCATCGCCTGACCGTGCTTTCCCATGCGTTACCCTTTCCTTGCCTTGCCGTGCATTGCCTAGCCGTGCGTTGTCGTGCCTTAGCCTTGTTTCCCCTTGCCGTGCCGTTCCTTCCGTTACACATGCCTTTCCTTCCTTTCCCTTGCCTTCCTTGCGTTCCGTTACTCTTTGCTTGCTTTCCGTGCATTGCCTAGCCTTGCGTTGTCATGCCTTAGCCTTGCCTCGCCTGACCGTGCTTTCCCGTGCGTTACCCTTTCCTTGCCTTGCCGTGCATTGCCTAGCCCTGCGTTGTCGTGCCTTAGCCTTCTTACCCCTTGCCGTGCCGTTCCTTCCGTTACCCTTGCCTTCCCTTGCTTTCCCTTGCCTTCCTTGCGTTCCGTTACTCTTTGCTTGCTTTCCGTGCATTGCCTAGCCTTGCGTTGTCATGCCTTAGCCTTCCCTCGCCTGACCGTGCTTTCCCGTGCGTTACCCTTTCCTTGCCTTGCCGTGCATTGCCTAGCGTGCGTTGTCGTGCCTTAGCCTTGTTTCCCCTTGCCGTGCCGTTCCTTCCGTTACACTTGCCTTTCCTTGCTTTCCCTTGACTTCCTTACCTTCCGTTACTCTTTGCTTGCCTTCCGTGCATTGCCTAGACTTGCGTTGTCGTGCCTTAGCCTTGCCTCGCCTGACCGTGCTTTCCCATGCGTTACCCTTTCCTTGCCTTGCCGTTCATTGCCTAGCGTTCGGTGTCGTGCCTTAGACTTGTTCCCCCTTGCCGTGCCGTTCCTTCCGTTACCCTTGCCTTTCCTTGCTTTTCCTTGCCTTCCTTACCTTCCGTTACTCTTTGCTTGCCTTCCCTGAATTGCCTAGCCTTGCGTTGTCGTGCCTTTGCCTTATCTCGCCTGACCTTGCCTTCCTTTGCTTTAAGCTTTCCTTGCATTGTCGTGCATTGCCTAGCCTTGCGTTTTCGTGCATTAGCCTTGTCTAGCCTCACCGTGCATTGCCTTGCGTTACCCTTTGCTTGCCTTGCCGTGCATTGCCTAGCTGTGCGTTGTCGTGCCTTAGCCTTGTTTCCCCTTGCCGTGCCGTTCCTTCCGTTACCCTTGCCTTCCCTTTCTTTCCCTTGACTTCCTTGCGTTCCGTTACTCTTTGCTTGCTTTCCGTGCATTGCCTAGCCTTGCGTTGTCGTGCCTTAGCCTTATCTCGCCTGACCGTGCCTTCCTTTGCTTTAAGCTTTCCTTGCATTGTCGTGCATTGCCTAGCCTTGCGTTGTCGTGCATTAACCTTGCCTAGCCTCACCGTGCCTTGCCTTGCGTTACCCTTTCCTTGCCTTGCCGTGCATTGCCTAGCCGTGCGTTGTCGTGCCTTAGCCTTGATTCCCCTTGCCGTGGCGTGCCTTTTGTTACACTTGCCTTGCCTGGCTTTGCCTTGCTTCCTTTCCTTCCGTTACTCTTTCCTTGCCATGCCGTGCATTGCCTAGCCTTGCATTGTCGTGCCTTATCCTTGACTCACCTGACCGTGCCTTCCCCTGCGTTACCCTTTCCTTGCCTTGCCGTGCATTGCCTAGCGTGCGTTGTAGTGCCTTAGCCTTGTTTCCCCTTGCCGTGCCGTTCCTTCCATTACCATTGCCTTTCCTTGCTTTCCCTTGCCTTCCTTACCTTCCGTTACTCTTTGCTTGCCTTCCGTGCATTGCGTAGCCTTGCGTTGTCGTGCCTTAGCCTTATCTCGCCTGACCGTGCCTTCCTTTGCTTTAAGCTTTCCTTGCATTGTCGTGCATTGCCTAGCCTTGCGTTGTTGTGCATTAACCTTGCCTAGCCTCACCGTGCCTTGCCTTGCGTTACCCTTTCCTTGCCTTGCCGTGCATTTCCTTGCCGTGTGTTGTCGTGCCTTAGCCTTGTTACCCCTTGCCGTGCCGTCCTTCCGTTACTCTTGCCTTCCCTTGCTTTCACTTTCCTTCTCTGCATTCCGTTACTCCTTGCTTGCTTTCCGTGCATTGCCTAGCCTTGCGTTGGCTTTCCTTAGCCTTCCCTCGCCTGACCGTGCTTTCCCATGCGTTGCCCTTTCCTTGCCTTGCCGTGCATTGCCTAGCGTGCGTTGTCGTGCCTTAGCCTTGTTTCCCCTTGCCGTGCCGTTCCTTCCGTTACCCTTGCCTTCCCTTGCTTTCCCTTTCCTTCCTTGCATTCCGTTACTCCTTGCTTGCTTTCCGTGCATTGCCTAGCCTTGCGTTGGCTTTCCTTAGCCTTGCCTCGCCTGACCGTGCTTTCCCATGCGTTACCCTTTCCTTGCCTTGCGGTGCATTGCCTAGCGTGCGTTGTCGTGCCTTAGCCTTGTTTCCCCTTGCCGTGCCGTTCCTTCCGTTATACTTGCCTTCCCTTGCTTCCCCTTTCCTTCCTGCATTCTGTTACTCCTTGCTTGCTTTCCGTTCATTGCCTAGCCTTGCGTTGGCTTTCCTTAGCCTTGCCTCGCCTGAACGTGCTTTCCCATGCGTTACCCTTTCCTTGCCTTGCCGTGCATTGCCTAGCGTGCGTTGTCGTGCCTTAGCCTTGTTTCCCCTTGCCGTGCCGTTCCTTCCGTTACACTTGCCTTTCTTTGCTTTCCCTTGCCTTCCTTACCTTCCGTTACTCTTTGCTTGCCTTCCGTGCATTGCCTAGCCTTGCATTGTCGTGCCTTAGCCTTATCTCGCCTGACCGTGCCTTCCTTTGCTTTAAGCTTTACTTGCATTGTCGTGCATTGCCAAGCCTTGCGTTGTCGTGCATTAGACTTGCCTAGCCTCACCGTGCCTTGCCTTGCGTTACCCTTTCCTTGCCTTGCCGTGCATTTCCTAGCCGTGTGTTGTCGTGCCTTAGCCTTGTTTCCCCTTGCCGTTGCGTGCCTTTTGTTACACTTGCCTTGCCTGGCTCTGCCTTGCCTTCCTTTCCTTCCGTTACTCTTTCCTTGCCTTGCCGTGCATTGCCTAGCCGTGCGTTGTCGTGCCTTAGCCTTGTTACCCCTTGCCGTGCCGTTCCTTTCGTTACCCTTGCCTTCCCTTTCTTTCCCTTGACTTCCTTGCGTTCCGTTACTCTTTGCTTGCTTTCCGTGCATTGCCTAGCCTTGCGTTGTCATGCCTTAGCCTTGCCTCGCCTGACCGTGCTTTCCCATGCGTTACCCTTTCCTTGCCTTGCCGTGCATTGCCTAGCCGTGCGTTGTCGTGCCTTAGCCTTGTTTCCCCTTGCCGTGCCGTTCCTTCCGTTACACTTGCCTTTCCTTCCTTTCCCTTGCCTTCCTTACCTTCCGTTACTCTTTGCTTGCCTTCCGTGCATTGCCTAGCCTTGCGTTGTTGTGCCTTAGCCTTGCCTCGCCTGAACGTGCTTTCCCATGCGTTAACCTTTCCTTGCCTTGCCGTGCATTGCCTAGCCTGCGTTGCCGTGCCTTAGACTTGTTTCTCCTTGCCGTGCCGTTCCTTCCGTTACCCTGGCCTTTCCTTCCTTTTCCTTGCCTTGATTACCTTCCGTTACTCTTTGCTTGCCTTCCCTGAATTTCCTAGCCTTGCGTTGTCGTGCCTTAGCCTTATCTCGCCTGTCCTTGCCTTCCTTTGCTTTAAGCTTTCCTTGCATTGTCGTGCATTGCCTAGCCTTGCGTTTTCGTGCATTAGCCTTGCCTAGCCTCACCGTGCCTTTCCTTGCGTTACCCTTTGCTTGCCTTGCCGTGCATTGCCTAGCCGTGCCTTGTCGTGCCTTAGCCTTGTTTCCCCTTGCCGTGCGGTTCCTTCCGTTACACTTGCCTTTCTTTGCTTTCCCTTTCCTTCCTTACCTTCCGTTTCTCTTTGCTTGCCTTCCGTGCATTGCCTACCCTTGGGTTGTCGTGCCTTATCTTTGCCTCATCTGACCGTGCCTTCCCCTGCGTTACCCTTTCCTTGCCTTGCCGTTCATTGCCTAGCGTGCGTTGTCGTGCCTTAGCCTTGTTTCCCCTTGCCGTGCCGTTCCTTCCGTTACCATTGCCTTTCCTTGCTTTCCCTTGCCTTCCTTACCTTCCGTTACTCTTTGCTTGCCTTCCGTGCATTGCCTAGCCTTGCGTTGTCGTGCCTTAGCCTTATCTCGCCTGACCGTGCCTTCCTTTGCTTTAAGCTTTCCTTGCATTGTCGTGCATTGCCTAGCCTTGCGTTGTCGTGCATTAACCTTGCCTAGCCTCACCGTGCCTTGCCTTGCGTTACCCTTTCCTTGCCTTGCCGTGCATTTCCTAGCCGTGTGTTTTCGTGCCTTAGCCTTGTTTCCCCTTGCCGTTGCGTGCCTTTTGTTACACTTGCCTTGCCTGGATTTGCCTTGCCTTCCTTTCCTTCCGTTACTCTTTCCTTGCCTTGCCGTGCATTGCCTAGCCCTGCGTTGTCGTGCCTTAGCCTTGTTACCCCTTGCCGTGCCGTTCCTTCCGTTACCCTTGCCTTCCCTTGCTTTCCCTTGCCTTCCTTGCGTTCCGTTCCTCTTTGCTTGCTTTCCGTGCATTGCCTAGCCTTGCGTTGTCGTGCCTTAGCCTTATCTCGCCTGACCGTGCCTTCCTTTGCTTTAAGCTTTACTTGCATTGTCGTGCATTGCCTAGCCTTGCGTTGTCGTGCATTAGCCTTGCCTAGCCTCACCGTGCCTTGCCTTGCGTTACTCTTTCCTTGCCTTGCCGTGCATTGCCTAGCCTTGCATTGTCGTGCCTTATCCTTGCCTCACCTGACCGTGCCTTCCCCTGCGTTACCCTTTCCTTGCCTTGCCGTGCATTGCCTAACCCTGCGTTGCCGTGCCTTAGCCTTGTTACCCCTTGCCGTGCCGTTCCTTCCGTTACCCTTGCCTTCCCTTGCTTTCCCTTGCCTTCCTTGCGTTCCGTTACTCTTTGCTTGCTTTCCGTGCATTGCCTAGCCTTGCGTTGTCATGCCTTAGCCTTGCATCGCCTGACCGTGCTTTCCCATGCGTTACCCTTTCCTTGCCTTGCCGTGCATTGCCTAGCCGTGCGTTGTCGTGCCTTAGCCTTGTTTCCCCTTGCCGTGCCGTTCCTTCCGTTACACATGCCTTTCCTTCCTTTCCCTTGCCTTCCTTGCGTTCCGTTACTCTTTGCTTGCTTTCCGTGCATTGCCTAGCCTTGCGTTGTCATGCCTTAGCCTTGCCTCGCCTGACCGTGCTTTCCCGTGCGTTACCCTTTCCTTGCCTTGCCGTGCATTGCCTAGCCCTGCGTTGTCGTGCCTTAGCCTTCTTACCCCTTGCCGTGCCGTTCCTTCCGTTACCCTTGCCTTCCCTTGCTTTCCCTTGCCTTCCTTGCGTTCCGTTACTCTTTGCTTGCTTTCCGTGCATTGCCTAGCCTTGCGTTGTCATGCCTTAGCCTTCCCTCGCCTGACCGTGCTTTCCCGTGCGTTACCCTTTCCTTGCCTTGCCGTGCATTGCCTAGCGTGCGTTGTCGTGCCTTAGCCTTGTTTCCCCTTGCCGTGCCGTTCCTTCCGTTACACTTGCCTTTCCTTGCTTTCCCTTGCCTTCCTTACCTTCCGTTACTCTTTGCTTGCCTTCCGTGCATTGCCTAGACTTGCGTTGTCGTGCCTTAGCCTTGCCTCGCCTGACCGTGCTTTCCCATGCGTTACCCTTTCCTTGCCTTGCCGTTCATTGCCTAGCGTTCGGTGTCGTGCCTTAGACTTGTTCCCCCTTGCCGTGCCGTTCCTTCCGTTACCCTTGCCTTTCCTTGCTTTTCCTTGCCTTCCTTACCTTCCGTTACTCTTTGCTTGCCTTCCCTGAATTGCCTAGCCTTGCGTTGTCGTGCCTCTGCCTTATCTCGCCTGACCTTGCCTTCCTTTGCTTTAAGCTTTCCTTGCATTGTCGTGCATTGCCTAGCCTTGCGTTTTCGTGCATTAGCCTTGTCTAGCCTCACCGTGCATTGCCTTGCGTTACCCTTTGCTTGCCTTGCCGTGCATTGCCTAGCTGTGCGTTGTCGTGCCTTAGCCTTGTTTCCCCTTGCCGTGCCGTTCCTTCCGTTACCCTTGCCTTCCCTTTCTTTCCCTTGACTTCCTTGCGTTCCGTTACTCTTTGCTTGCTTTCCGTGCATTGCCTAGCCTTGCGTTGTCATGCCTTAGCCTTGCCTCGCCTGACCGTGCTTTCCCATGCGTTACCCTTTCCTTGCCTTGCCGTGCATTGCCTAGCCGTGCGTTGTCGTGCCTTAGCCTTGTTTCCCCTTGCCGTGCCGTTCCTTCCGTTACACTTGCCTTTCCTTCCTTTCCCTTGCCTTCCTTACCTTCCGTTACTCTTTGCTTGCCTTCTGTGCATTGCCTAGCCTTGCGTTGTCGTGCCTTAGCCTTATCTCGCCTGACCGTGCCTTCCTTTGCTTTAAGCTTTCCTTGCATTGTCGTGCATTGCCTAGCCTTGCGTTGTCGTGCATTAACCTTGCCTAGCCTCACCGTGCCTTGCCTTGCGTTACCCTTTCCTTGCCTTGCCGTGCATTGCCTAGCCGTGCGTTGTCGTGCCTTAGCCTTGATTCCCCTTGCCGTGGCGTGCCTTTTGTTACACTTGCCTTGCCTGGCTTTGCCTTGCTTCCTTTCCTTCCGTTACTCTTTCCTTGCCATGCCGTGCATTGCCTAGCCTTGCATTGTCGTGCCTTATCCTTGACTCACCTGACCGTGCCTTCCCCTGCGTTACCCTTTCCTTGCCTTGCCGTGCATTGCCTAGCGTGCGTTGTAGTGCCTTAGCCTTGTTTCCCCTTGCCGTGCCGTTCCTTCCATTACCATTGCCTTTCCTTGCTTTCCCTTGCCTTCCTTACCTTCCGTTACTCTTTGCTTGCCTTCCGTGCATTGCGTAGCCTTGCGTTGTCGTGCCTTAGCCTTATCTCGCCTGACCGTGCCTTCCTTTGCTTTAAGCTTTCCTTGCATTGTCGTGCATTGCCTAGCCTTGCGTTGTTGTGCATTAACCTTGCCTAGCCTCACCGTGCCTTGCCTTGCGTTACCCTTTCCTTGCCTTGCCGTGCATTTCCTTGCCGTGTGTTGTCGTGCCTTAGCCTTGTTACCCCTTGCCGTGCCGTCCTTCCGTTACTCTTGCCTTCCCTTGCTTTCACTTTCCTTCTCTGCATTCCGTTACTCCTTGCTTGCTTTCCGTGCATTGCCTAGCCTTGCGTTGGCTTTCCTTAGCCTTCCCTCGCCTGACCGTGCTTTCCCATGCGTTGCCCTTTCCTTGCCTTGCCGTGCATTGCCTAGCGTGCGTTGTCGTGCCTTAGCCTTGTTTCCCCTTGCCGTGCCGTTCCTTCCGTTACCCTTGCCTTCCCTTGCTTTCCCTTTCCTTCCTTGCATTCCGTTACTCCTTGCTTGCTTTCCGTGCATTGCCTAGCCTTGCGTTGGCTTTCCTTAGCCTTGCCTCGCCTGACCGTGCTTTCCCATGCGTTACCCTTTCCTTGCCTTGCGGTGCATTGCCTAGCGTGCGTTGTCGTGCCTTAGCCTTGTTTCCCCTTGCCGTGCCGTTCCTTCCGTTATACTTGCCTTCCCTTGCTTCCCCTTTCCTTCCTGCATTCTGTTACTCCTTGCTTGCTTTCCGTTCATTGCCTAGCCTTGCGTTGGCTTTCCTTAGCCTTGCCTCGCCTGAACGTGCTTTCCCATGCGTTACCCTTTCCTTGCCTTGCCGTGCATTGCCTAGCGTGCGTTGTCGTGCCTTAGCCTTGTTTCCCCTTGCCGTGCCGTTCCTTCCGTTACACTTGCCTTTCTTTGCTTTCCCTTGCCTTCCTTACCTTCCGTTACTCTTTGCTTGCCTTCCGTGCATTGCCTAGCCTTGCGTTGTCGTGCCTTAGCCTTATCTCGCCTGACCTTGCCTTCCTTTGCTTTAAGCTTTACTTGCATTGTCGTGCATTGCCAAGCCTTGCGTTGTCGTGCATTAGACTTGCCTAGCCTCACCGTGCCTTGCCTTTCGTTACCCTTTCCTTGCCTTGCCGTGCATTTCCTAGCCGTGTGTTGTCGTGCCTTAGCCTTGTTTCCCCTTGCCGTTGCGTGCCTTTTGTTACACTTGACTTGCCTGGCTTTGCCTTGCCTTCCTTTCCTTCCGTTACTCTTTCCTTGCCTTGCCGTGCATTGCCTAGCCCTGCGTTGTCGTGCCTTAGCCTTGTTACCCCTTGCCGTGCCGTTCCTTCCGTTACCCTTCCCTTCCATTGCTTTCCCTTGCCTTCCTTGCGTTCCGTTACTCTTTGCTTGCTTTCCGTGCATTGCCTAGCCTTGCGTTGTCGTGCCTTAGCCTTATCTCGCCTGACCGTGCCTTCCTTTGCTTTAAGCTTTACTTGCATTGTCGTGCATTGCCTAGCCTTGCGTTGTCGTTCATTAGCCTTGCCTAGCCTCACCTTGCCTTGCCTTGCGTTACTCTTTCCTTGCCTTGCCGTGCATTGCCTAGCCTTGCATTGTCGTGCCTTATCCTTGCCTCACCTGACCGTGCCTTCCCCTGCGTTACCCTTTCCTTGCCTTGCCGTGCATTGCCTAACCCTGCGTTGCCGTGCCTTAGCCTTGTTACCCCTTGCCGTGCCGTTCCTTCCGTTACCCTTGCCTTCCCTTGCTTTCCCTTGCCTTCCTTGCGTTCCGTTACTCTTTGCTTGCTTTCCGTGCATTGCCTAGCCTTGCGTTGTCATGCCTTAGCCTTGCATCGCCTGACCGTGCTTTCCCATGCGTTACCCTTTCCTTGCCTTGCCGTGCATTGCCTAGCCGTGCGTTGTCGTGCCTTAGCCTTGTTTCCCCTTGCCGTGCCGTTCCTTCCGTTACACTTGCCTTTCCTTCCTTTCCCTTGCCTTCCTTACCTTCCGTTACTCTTTGCTTGCCTTCCGTGCATTGCCTAGCCTTGCGTTGTTGTGCCTTAGCCTTGCCTCGCCTGAACGTGCTTTCCCATGCGTTACCCTTTCCTTGCCTTGCCGTGCATTGCCTAGCCTGCGTTGCCGTGCCTTAGCCTTGTTTCCCCTTGCCGTGCCGTTCCTTCCGTTACCCTGGCCTTTCCTTCCTTTTCCTTGCCTTGCTTACCTTCCGTTACTCTTTGCTTGCCTTCCCTGAATTTCCTAGCCTTGCGTTGTCGTGCCTTAGCCTTATCTCGCCTGACCTTGCCTTCCTTTGCTTTAAGCTTTCCTTGCATTGTCGTGCATCGCCTAGCCTTGCGTTTTCGTGCATTAGCCTTGCCTAGCCTCACCGTGCCTTGCCTTGCGTTACCCTTTCCTTGCCTTGCCGTGCATTGCCTAGCCGTGCGTTGTCGTGCATTAGCCTTGATTCCCCTTGCCGTGGCGTGCCTTTTGTTACACTTGCCTTGCCTGGCTTTGCCTTGCCTTCCTTGCGTTCCGTTACTCTTTGCTTGCTTTCCGTGCATTGCCTAGCCTTGCGTTGTCATGCCTTAGCCTTCCCTCGCCTGACCGTGCTTTCCCGTGCGTTACCCTTTCCTTGCCTTGCCGTGCATTGCCTAGCGTGCGTTGTCGTGCCTTAGCCTTGTTTCCCCTTGCCGTGCCGTTCCTTCCGTTACACTTGCCTTTCCTTGCTTTCCCTTGCCTTCCTTACCTTCCGTTACTCTTTGCTTGCCTTCCGTGCATTGCCTAGACTTGCGTTGTCGTGCCTTAGCCTTGCCTCGCCTGACCGTGCTTTCCCATGCGTTACCCTTTCCTTGCCTTGCCGTTCATTTCCTAGCGTTCGGTGTCGTGCCTTAGACTTGTTCCCCCTTGCCTTCCTTACCTTCCGTTACTCTTTGCTTGCCTTCCCTGAATTGCCTAGCCTTGCGTTGTCGTGCCTTTGCCTTATCTCGCCTGACCTTGCCTTCCTTTGCTTTAAGCTTTCCTTGCATTGTCGTGCATTGCCTAGCCTTGCGTTTTCGTGCATTAGCCTTGTCTAGCCTCACCGTGCATTGCCTTGCGTTACCCTTTGCTTGCCTTGCCGTGCATTGCCTAGCTGTGCGTTGTCGTGCCTTAGCCTTGTTTCCCCTTGCCGTGCAATTCCTTCCGTTACACTTGCCTTTCTTTGCTTTCCCTTGCCTTCCTTACCTTCCGTTACTCTTTGCTTGCCTTCCGTGCATTGCCTAGCCTTGCGTTGTCGTGCCTTAGCCTTGCCTCGCCTGAACGTGCTTTCCCATGCGTTACCCTTTCCTTGCCTTGCCGTGCATTGCCTAGCCGTGCGTTGTCGTGCATTAGCCTTGATTCCCCTTGCCGTGGCGTGCCTTTTGTTACACTTGCCTTCCCTTGCTTTCCCTTTCCTTCCTTGCATTCCGTTACTCCTTGTTTGCTTTCCGTTCATTGCCTAGCCTTGCGTTGGCTTTCCTTAGCGTTGCCTCGCCTGACCGTGCTTTCCCATGCGTTACCCTTTCCTTCCCTTGCCGTGCATTGCCTAGCGTGCGTTGTCGTGCCTTAGCCTTCTTACCCCTTGCCGTGCCGTTCCTTCCGTTACCCTTGCCTTCCCTTGCTTTCCCTTGCCTTCCTTGCGTTCCGTTACTCTTTGCTTGCTTTCCGTGCATTGCCTAGCCTTGCGTTGTCGTGCCTTAGCCTTCCCTCGCCTGACCGTGCTTTCCCGTGCGTTACCCTTTCCTTGCCTTGCCGTGCATTGCCTAGCGTGCGTTGTCGTGCCTTAGCCTTGTTTCCCCTTGCCGTGCCGTTCCTTCCGTTACACTTGCCTTTCCTTGCTTTCCCTTGCCTTCCTTACCTTCCGTTACTCTTTGCTTGCCTTCCGTGCATTGCCTAGACTTGCGTTGTCGTGCCTTAGCCTTGCCTCGCCTGACCGTGCTTTCCCATGCGTTACCCTTTCCTTGCCTTGCCGTTCATTGCCTAGCGTTCGGTGTCGTGCCTTAGACTTGTTCCCCCTTGTCGTGCCGTTCCTTCCGTTACCCTTGCCTTTCCTTGCTTTTCCTTGCCTTCCTTACCTTCCGTTACTCTTTGCTTGCCTTCCCTGAATTGCCTAGCCTTGCGTTGTCGTGCCTTTGCCTTATCTCGCCTGACCTTGCCTTCCTTTGCTTTAAGCTTTCCTTGCATTGTCGTGCATTGCCTAGCCTTGCGTTTTCGTGCATTAGCCTTGTCTAGCCTCACCGTGCATTGCCTTGCGTTACCCTTTGCTTGCCTTGCCGTGCATTGCCTAGCTGTGCGTTGTCGTGCCTTAGCCTTGTTTCCCCTTGCCGTGCAGTTCCTTCCGTTACACTTGCCTTTCTTTGCTTTCCCTTGCCTTCCTTACCTTCCGTTACTCTTTGCTTGCCTTCCGTGCATTGCCTAGCCTTGCGTTGTCGTGCCTTAGCCTTGCCTCGCCTGAACGTGCTTTCCCATGCGTTACCCTTTCCTTGCCTTGCCGTGCATTGCCTAGACTGCGTTTCCGTGCCTTAGCCTTGTTTCCCCTTGCCGTGCAATTCCTTCCGTTACCCTTGCCTTTCCTTGCTTTTCTTTGCCTTGCTTACCTTCCGTTACTCTTTGCTTCCCTTCCCTGCATTGCCTAGCCTTGCGTTGTGGTGCCTTAGCCTTATCTCGCCTGACCGTGCCTTCCTTTGCTTTAAGCTTTCCTTGCATTGTCGTGCATTGCCGAGCCTTGCGTTGTCGTGCATTAGCCTTGCCTAGGCTCACCGTGCCTTGCCTTGCGTTACCCTTTCCTTGCCTTGCCATGAATTGCCTAGCCGTGCGTTGTCGTGCCGTAGCCTTGTTTCCCCTTGCCGTGGCGTGCCTTTTGTTACACTTGCCTTTCCTGGCTTTGACTTGCCTTCCTTTCCTTCCGTTACTCTTTCCTTGCCTTGCCGTGCATTGCCTAGCCTTGCGTTGTCGTGCCTTAGCCTTGTTACCCCTTGCCGTGCCGTTCCTTCCGTTACTCTTGCCTTCCCTTGCTTTCCCTTTCCTTCCTTGCATTCCGTTACTCCTTGCTTGCTTTCCGTGCATTGCCTAGCCTTGCGTTGGCTTTCCTTAGCCTTGCCTCGCCTGACCGTGCTTTCCCATGCGTTGCCCTTTCCTTGCCTTGCCGTGCATTGCCTAGCGTGCGTTGTCGTGCCCCTTGCCGTGCCGTTCCTTCCGTTACCCTTGCCTTCCCTTGCTTTCCCTTGCCTTCCTTACCTTCCGTTACTCTTTGCTTGCCTTCCGTGCATTGCCTAGCCTTGCGTTGTCGTGCCTTACCCTTATCTCGCCTGACCGTGCCTTCCTTTGCTTTAAGCTTTACTTGCATTGTCGTGCATTGCCAAGCCTTGCGTTGTCGTGCATTAGACTTGCCTAGCCTCACCGTGCCTTGCCTTGCGATACCCTTTCCTTGCCTTGCCGTGCATTTCCTAGCCGTGTGTTGTCGTGCCTTAGCCTTGTTTCCCCTTGCCGTTGCGTGCCTTTTGGTACACTTGCCTTGCCTGGCTTTGCCTTGCCTTCCTTCCTTCCGTTACTCTTTCCTTGCCTTGCCGTGCATTGCCTAGCCCTGCGTTGTCGTGCCTTAGCCTTGTTACCCCTTGCCGTTCCGTTCCTTCCGTTACCCTTGCCTTCCATTGCTTTCCCTTGCCTTCCTTGCGTTCCGTTACTCTTTGCTTGCTTTCCGTGCATTGCCTAGCCTTGCGTTGTCGTGCCTTAGCCTTATCTCGCCTGACCGTGCCTTCCTTTGCTTTAAGCTTTACTTGCATTGTCGTGCATTGCCTAGCCTTGCGTTGTCGTGCATTAGCCTTGCCTAGCCTCACCGTGCCTTGCCTTGCGTTACTCTTTCCTTGCCTTGCCGTGCATTGCGTAGCCTTGCATTGTCGTGCCTTATCCTTGCCTCACCTGACCGTGCCTTCCCCTGCGTTACCCTTTCCTTGCCTTGCCGTGCATTGCCTAACCCTGCGTTGCCGTGCCTTAGCCTTGTTACCCCTTGCCGTGCCGTTCCTTCCGTTACCCTTGCCTTCCCTTGCTTTCCCTTGCCTTCCTTGCGTTCCGTTACTCTTTGCTTGCCTTCCGTGCATTGCCTAGCCTTGCGTTGTCGTGCCTTAGCCTTGCATCGCCTGACCGTGCTTTCCCATGCGTTACCCTTTCCTTGCCTTGCCGTGCATTGCCTAGCCGTGCCTTGTCGTGCCTTAGCCTTGTTTCCCCTTGCCGTGCCGTTCCTTCCGTTACCCTGGCCTTTCCTTCCTTTTCCTTGCCTTGCTTACCTTCCGTTACTCTTTACTTGCCTTCCCTGAATTTCCTAGCCTTGCGTTGTCGTGCCTTAGCCTTATCTCGCCTGACCTTGCCTTCCTTTGCTTTAAGCTTTCCTTGCATTGTCGTGCATTGCCTTGCCTTGCGTTGTCGTGCATTAGCCTTGCCTAGCCTCACCGTGCCTTGCCTTCCGTTACCCTTTCCTTGCCTTGCCGTGCATTGCCTAGACTTGCGTTGTCGTGCCTTAGCCTTGCCTCGCCTGACCGTGCTTTCCCATGCGTTACCCTTTCCTTGCCTTGCCGTTCATTGCCTAGCGTTCGGTGTCGTGCCTTAGACTTGTTCCCCCTTGCCGTGCCGTTCCTTCCGTTACCCTTGCCTTTCCTTGCTTTTCCTTGCCTTCCTTACCTTCCGTTACTCTTTGCTTGCCTTCCCTGAATTGCCTAGCCTTGCGTTGTCGTGCCTTTGCCTTATCTCGCCTGACCTTGCCTTCCTTTGCTTTAAGCTTTCCTTGCATTGTCGTGCATCGCCTAGCCTTGCGTTTTCGTGCATTAGCCTTGCCTAGCCTCACCGGGCCTTTCCTTGCGTTACCCTTTGCTTGCCTTGCCGTGCATTCCCTAGCCGTGCCTTGTCGTGCCTTAGCCTTGTTTCCCCTTGCCGTGCGGTTCCTTCCGTTACACTTGCCTTTCTTTGCTTTCCCTTTCCTTCCTTACCTTCCGTTTCTCTTTGCTTGCCTTCCGTGCATTGCCTAGCCTTGGGTTGTCGTGCCTTAACCTTCCTCGCCTGACCGTGCTTTCCCATGCGTTACCCTTTCCTTGCCTTGCCTTGCCGTGCATTGCCTAGCGTGCGTTGTCGTGCCTTAGCCTTGTTTCCCTTTGCCGTGCCGTTCCTTCCGTTACCATTGCCTTTCCTTGCTTTCCCTTGCCTTCCTTACCTTCCGTTACTCTTTGCTTGCCTTCTGTGCATTGCCTAGCCTTGCGTTGTCGTGCCTTAGCCTTATCTCGCCTGACCGTGCCTTCCTTTGCTTTAAGCTTTCCTTGCATTGTCGTGCATTGCCTAGCCTTGCGTTGTCGTGCATTAACCTTGCCTAGCCTCACCGTGCCTTGCCTTGCGTTACCCTTTCCTTGCCTTGCCGTGCATTTCCTAGCCGTGCGTTGTCGTGCCTTAGCCTTGTTTCCCCTTGCCGTTGCGTGCCTTTTGTTACACTTGCCTTGCCTGGCTTTGCCTTGCCTTCCTTTCCTTCCGTTACTCTTTCCTTGCCATGCCGTGCATTGCCTAGCCTTGCATTGTCGTGCCTTATCCTTGCCTCACCTGACCGTGCCTTCCCCTGCGTTACCCTTTCCTTGCCTTGCCGTGCATTGCCTAGCGTGCGTTGTAGTGCCTTAGCCTTGTTTCCCCTTGCCGTGCCGTTCCTTCCATTACCATTGCCTTTCCTTGCTTTCCCTTGCCTTCCTTACCTTCCGTTACTCTTTGCTTGCCTTCCGTGCATTGCGTAGCCTTGCGTTGTCGTGCCTTAGCCTTATCTCGCCTGACCGTGCCTTCCTTTGCTTTAAGCTTTCCTTGCATTGTCGTGCATTGCCTAGCCTTGCGTTGTCGTGCATTAACCTTGCCTAGCCTCACCGTGCCTTGCCTTGCGTTACCCTTTCCTTGCCTTGCCGTGCATTTCCTAGCCGTGTGTTGTCGTGCCTTAGCCTTGTTACCCCTTGCCGTGCCGTCCTTCCGTTACTCTTGCCTTCCCTTGCTTTCACTTTCCTTCCTTGCATTCCGTTACTCCTTGCTTGCTTTCCGTGCATTGCCTAGCCTTGCGTTGGCTTTCCTTAGCCTTGCCTCGCCTGACCGTGCTTTCCCATGCGTTGCCCTTTCCTTGCCTTGCCGTGCATTGCCTAGCGTGCGTTGTCGTGCCTTAGCCTTGTTTCCCCTTGCCGTGCCGTTCCTTCCGTTACCCTTGCCTTCCCTTGCTTTCCCTTTCCTTCCTTGCATTCCGTTACTCCTTGCTTGCTTTCCGTGCATTGCCTAGCCTTGCGTTGTCTTGCCTTAGCCTTGACTCGCCTGACCGTGCTTTCCCATGCGTTACCCTTTCCTTGCCTTGCGGTGCATTGCCTAGCGTGCGTTGTCGTGCCTTAGCCTTGTTTCCCCTTGCCGTGCCGTTCCTTCCGTTTTACTTGCCTTCCCTTGCTTTCCCTTTCCTTCCTGCATTCTGTTACTCCTTGCTTGCTTTCCGTTCATTGCCTAGCCTTGCGTTGGCTTTCCTTAGCCTTGCCTCGCCTGACCGTGCTTTCCCATGCGTTACCCTTTCCTTGCCTTGCCGTGCATTGCCTAGCGTGCGTTGTCGTGCCTTAGCCTTGTTTCCCCTTGCCGTGCCGTTCCTTCCGTTACACTTGCCTTTCTTTGCTTTCCCTTGTCTTCCTTACCTTCCGTTACTCTTTGCTTGCCTTCCGTGCATTGCCTAGCCTTGCGTTGTCGTGCCTTAGCCTTATCTCGCCTGACCGTGCCTTCCTTTGCTTTAAGCTTTCCTTGCATTGTCGTGCATTGCCTAGCCTTGCGTTGTCGTGCATTAGACTTGCCTAGCCTCACCGTGCCTTGCCTTGCGATACCCTTTCCTTGCCTTGCCGTGCATTTCCTAGCCGTGTGTTGTCGTGCCTTAGCCTTGTTTCCCCTTGCCGTTGCGTGCCTTTTGTTACACTTGCCTTGCCTGGCTTTGCCTTGCCTTCTTTCCTTCCGTTACTCTTTCCTTGTCTTGCCGTGCATTGCCTAGCCCTGCGTTGTCGTGCCTTAGCCTTGTTACCCCTTGCCGTGCCGTTCCTTCCGTTACCCTTGCCTTCCCTTGCTTTCCCTTGCCTTCCTTGCGTTCCGTTACTCTTTGCTTGCTTTTCGTGCATTGCCTAGCCTTGCGTTGTCGTGCCTTAGCCTTATCTCGCCTGACCGTGCCTTCCTTTGCTTTAAGCTTTACTTGCATTGTCGTGCATTGCCTAGCCTTGCGTTGTCGTTCATTAGCCTTGCCTAGCCTCACCGTGCCTTGCCTTGCGTTACTCTTTCCTTGCCTTGCCGTGCATTGCCTAGCCTTCCATTTTCGTGCCTTATCCTTGCCTCACCTGACCGTGCCTTCCCCTGCGTTACCCTTTCCTTGCCTTGCCGTGCATTGCCTAGCCCTGCGTTGCCGTGCCTTAGCCTTGTTACCCCTTGCCGTGCCGTTCCTTCCGTTACCCTTGCCTTCCCTTGCTTTCCCTTGCCTTCCTTACCTTCCGTTACTCTTTGCTTGCCTTCCGTGCATTGCCTAGCCTTGCGTTGTTGTGCCTTA
The DNA here is from genome assembly GCF_037893015.1 of Macrotis lagotis. Taxonomy (NCBI): domain Eukaryota; kingdom Metazoa; phylum Chordata; class Mammalia; order Peramelemorphia; family Peramelidae; genus Macrotis; species Macrotis lagotis. Next base: position 455,393 of record NW_027421943.1, read on the forward strand.
GCCTTGCCTCGCCTGAACGTGCTTTCCCATGCGTTACCCTTTCCTTGCCTTGCCGTGCATTGCCTAGCCTGCGTTGCCGTGCCTTAGCCTTGTTTCCCCTTGCCGTGCCGTTCCTTCCGTTACCCTGGCCTTTCCTTCCTTTTCCTTGCCTTGCTTACCTTCCGTTACTCTTTGCTTGCCTTCCCTGAATTTCCTAGCCTTGCGTTGTCGTGCCTTAGCCTTATCTCGCCTGACCTTGCCTTCCTTTGCTTTAAGCTTTCCTTGCATTGTCGTGCATCGCCTAGCCTTGCGTTTTCGTGCATTAGCCTTGCCTAGCCTCACCGTGCCTTGCCTTGCGTTACCCTTTCCTTGCCTTGCCGTGCATTGCCTAGCCGTGCGTTGTCGTGCATTAGCCTTGATTCCCCTTGCCGTGGCGTGCCTTTTGTTACACTTGCCTTGCCTGGCTTTGCCTTGCCTTCCTTTCCTTCCGTTACTCTTTCCTTGCCTTGCCGTACATTGCCTAGCCTTGCATTGTCGTGCCTTATTCTTGCCTCACCTGACCGTGCCTTCCCCTGCGTTACCCTTTCCTTGCCTTGCCGTGCATTGCCTAGCCGTGCGTTGTCGTGCATTAGCCTTCATTCCCCTTGCCGTGGCGTGCCTTTTGTTACACTTGCCTTGCCTGGCTTTGCCTTGCCTTCCTTGCGTTCCGTTACTCTTTGCTTGCTTTCCGTGCATTGCCTAGCCTTGCGTTGTCATGCCTTAGCCTTGCCTCGCCTGACCGTGCTTTCCCGTGCGTTACCCTTTCCTTGCCTTGCCGTGCATTGCCTAGCCCTGCGTTGTCGTGCCTTAGCCTTCTTACCCCTTGCCGTGCCGTTCCTTCCGTTACCCTTGCCTTCCCTTGCTTTCCCTTGCCTTCCTTGCGTTCCGTTACTCTTTGCTTGCTTTCCGTGTATTGCCTAGCCTTGCGTTGTCATGCCTTAGCCTTCCCTCGCCTGACCGTGCTTTCCCGTGCGTTACCCTTTCCTTGCCTTGCCGTGCATTGCCTAGCGTGCGTTGTCGTGCCTTAGCCTTGTTTCCCCTTGCCGTGCCGTTCCTTCCGTTACACTTGCCTTTCCTTGCTTTCCCTTGCCTTCCTTACCTTCCGTTACTCTTTGCTTGCCTTCCGTGCATTGCCTAGACTTGCGTTGTCGTGCCTTAGCCTTGCCTCGCCTGACCGTGCTTTCCCATGCGTTACCCTTTCCTTGCCTTGCCGTTCATTGCCTAGCGTTCGGTGTCGTGCCTTAGACTTGTTCCCCCTTGCCGTGCCGTTCCTTCCGTTACCCTTGCCTTTCCTTGCTTTTCCTTGCCTTCCTTACCTTCCGTTACTCTTTGCTTGCCTTCCCTGAATTGCCTAGCCTTGCGTTGTCGTGCCTTTGCCTTATCTCGCCTGACCTTGCCTTCCTTTGCTTTAAGCTTTCCTTGCATTGTCGTGCATTGCCTAGCCTTGCGTTTTCGTGCATTAGCCTTGTCTAGCCTCACCGTGCATTGCCTTGCGTTACCCTTTGCTTGCCTTGCCGTGCATTGCCTAGCTGTGCGTTGTCGTGCCTTAGCCTTGTTTCCCCTTGCCGTGCAGTTCCTTCCGTTACACTTGCCTTTCTTTGCTTTCCCTTGCCTTCCTTACCTTCCGTTACTCTTTGCTTGCCTTCCGTGCATTGCCTAGCCTTGCGTTGTCGTGCCTTAGCCTTGCCTCGCCTGAACGTGCTTTCCCATGCGTTACCCTTTCCTTGCCTTGCCGTGCATTGCCTAGACTGCGTTTCCGTGCCTTAGCCTTGTTTCCCCTTGCCGTGCAATTCCTTCCGTTACCCTTGCCTTTCCTTGCTTTTCCTTGCCTTGCTTACCTTCCGTTACTCTTTGCTTCCCTTCCCTGCATTGCCTAGCCTTGCGTTGTGGTCCCTTAGCCTTATCTCGCCTGACCGTGCCTTCCTTTGCTTTAAGCTTTCCTTGCATTGTCGTGCATTGCCTAGCCTTGCGTTGTCGTGCATTAGCCTTGCCTAGCCTCACCGTGCCTTGCCTTGCGTTACCCTTTCATTGCCTTGCCATGAATTGCCTAGCCGTGCGTTGTCGTGCCGTAGCCTTGTTTCCCCTTGCCGTGGCGTGCCTTTTGTTACACTTGCCTTTCCTGGCTTTGACTTGCCTTCCTTTCCTTCCGTTACTCTTTCCTTGCCTTGCCGTGCATTGCCTAGCCGTGCGTTGTCGTGCCTTAGCCTTGTTTCCCCTTGCCGTGCCGTTCCTTCCGTTACCCTTGCCTTCCCTTCCTTTCCCTTGACTTCCTTGCGTTCCGTTACTCTTTGCTTGCTTTCCGTGCATTGCCGAGCCTTGCGTTGTCATGCCTTAGCCTTGCCTGGCCTGACCGTGCTTTCCCATGCGTTACCCTTTCCTTGCCTTGCCGTGCATTGCCTAGCCGTGCGTTGTCGTGCCTTAGCCTTGTTTCCCCTTGCCGTGCCGTTCCTTCCGTTACACTTGCCTTTCCTTCCTTTCCCTTGCCTTCCTTACCTTCCGTTACTCTTTGCTTGCCTTCTGTGCATTGCGTAGCCTTGCGTTGTCGTGCCTTAGCCTTATCTCGCCTGACCGTGCCTTCCTTTGCTTTAAGCTTTCCTTGCATTGTCGTGCATTGCCTAGCCTTGCGTTGTCGTGCATTAACCTTGCCTAGCCTCACCGTGCCTTGCCTTGCGTTACCCTTTCCTTGCCTTGCCGTGCATTGCCTAGCCGTGCGTTGTCGTGCCTTAGCCTTGATTCCCCTTGCCGTGGCGTGCCTTTTGTTACACTTGCCTTGCCTGGCTTTGCCTTGCTTCCTTTCCTTCCGTTACTCTTTCCTTGCCATGCCGTGCATTGCCTAGCCTTGCATTGTCGTGCCTTATCCTTGCCTCACCTGACCGTGCCTTCCCCTGCGTTACCCTTTCCTTGCCTTGCCGTGCATTGCCTAGCGTGCGTTGTAGTGCCTTAGCCTTGTTTCCCCTTGCCGTGCCGTTCCTTCCATTACCATTGCCTTTCCTTGCTTTCCCTTGCCTTCCTTACCTTCCGTTACTCTTTGCTTGCCTTCCGTGCATTGCGTAGCCTTGCGTTGTCGTGCCTTAGCCTTATCTCGCCTGACCGTGCCTTCCTTTGCTTTAAGCTTTCCTTGCATTGTCGTGCATTGCCTAGCCTTGCGTTGTCGTGCATTAACCTTGCCTAGCCTCACCGTGCCTTGCCTTGCGTTACCCTTTCCTTGCCTTGCCGTGCATTTCCTAGCCGTGTGTTGTCGTGCCTTAGCCTTGTTACCCCTTGCCGTGCCGTCCTTCCGTTACTCTTGCCTTCCCTTGCTTTCACTTTCCTTCCTTGCATTCCGTTACTCCTTGCTTGCTTTCCGTGCATTGCCTAGCCTTGCGTTGGCTTTCCTTAGCCTTGCCTCGCCTGACCGTGCTTTCCCATGCGTTGCCCTTTCCTTGCCTTGCCGTGCATTGCCTAGCGTGCGTTGTCGTGCCTTAGCCTTGTTTCCCGTTGCCGTGCCGTTCCTTCCGTTACCCTTGCCTTCCCTTGCTTTCCCATTCCTTCCTTGCATTCCGTTACTCCTTGCTTGCTTTCCGTGCATTGCCTAGCCTTGCGTTGGCTTTCCTTAGCCTTGCCTCGCCTGACCGTGCTTTCCCATGCGTTACCCTTTCCTTGCCTTGCGGTGCATTCCCTAGCGTGCGTTGTCGTGCCTTAGCCTTGTTTCCCCTTGCCGTGCCGTTCCTTCCGTTATACTTGCCTTCCCTTGCTTCCCCTTTCCTTCCTGCATTCTGTTACTCCTTGCTTGCTTTCCGTTCATTGCCTAGCCTTGCGTTGGCTTTCCTTAGCCTTGCCTCGCCTGACCGTGCTTTCCCATGCGTTACCCTTTCCTTGCCTTGCCGTGCATTGCCTAGCGTGCGTTGTCGTGCCTTAGCCTTGTTTCCCCTTGCCGTGCCGTTCCTTCCGTTACACTTGCCTTTCTTTGCTTTCCCTTGCCTTCCTTACCTTCCGTTACTCTTTGCTTGCCTTCCGTGCATTGCCTACCCTTGCGTTGTCGTGCCTTAGCCTTATCTCGCCTGACCGTGCCTTCCTTTGCTTTAAGCTTTACTTGCATTGTCGTGCATTGCCAAGCATTGCGTTGTCGTGCATTAGACTTGCCTAGCCTCACCGTGCCTTGCCTTGCGATACCCTTTCCTTGCCTTGCCGTGCATTTCCTAGCCGTGTGTTGTCGTGCCTTAGCCTTGTTTCCCCTTGCCGTTGCGTGCCTTTTGTTACACTTGCCTTGCCTGGCTTTGCCTTGCCTTCTTTCCTTCCGTTACCCTTTCCTTGCCTTGCCGTGCATTGCCTAGCCCTGCGTTGTCGTGCCTTAGCCTTGTTTCCCCTTGCCGTGCAGTTCCTTCCGTTACACTTGCCTTTCTTTGCTTTCCCTTGCCTTCCTTACCTTCCGTTACTCTTTGCTTGCCTTCCGTGCATTGCCTAGCCTTGCGTTGTCGTGCCTTAGCTTTGCCTCGCCTGACCGTGCTTTCCCATGCGTTACCCTTTCCTTGCCTTGCCGTGCATTGCCTAGACTGCGTTTCCGTGCCTTAGCCTTGTTTCCCCTTGCCGTGCAATTCCTTCCGTTACCCTTGCCTTTCCTTGCTTTTCCTTGCCTTGCTTACCTTCCGTTACTCTTTGCTTGCCTTCCCTGCATTGCCTAGCCTTGCGTTGTGGTGCCTTAGCCTTGCCTCGCCTGACCGTGCCTTCCTTTGCTTTAAGCTTTCCTTGCATTGTCGTGCATTGCCTAGCCTTGCGTTGTCATGCCTTAGCCTTGCCTCGCCTGACCGTGCTTTCCCATGCGTTACCCTTTCCTTGCCTTGCCGTGCATTGCCTAGCCGTGCGTTGTCGTGCCTTAGCCTTGTTTCCCCTTGCCGTGCCGTTCCTTCCGTTACACTTGCCTTTCCTTCCTTTCCCTTGCCTTCCTTACCTTCCGTTACTCTTTGCTTGCCTTCCGTGCATTGCCTAGCCTTGCGTTGTTGTGCCTTAGCCTTGCCTCGCCTGAACGTGCTTTCCCATGCGTTAACCTTTCCTTGCCTTGCCGTGCATTGCCTAGCCTGCGTTGCCGTGCCTTAGACTTGTTTCTACTTGCCGTGCCGTTCCTTCCGTTACCCTGGCCTTTCCTTCCTTTTCCTTGCCTTGATTACCTTCCGTTACTCTTTGCTTGCCTTCCCTGAATTTCCTAGCCTTGCGTTGTCGTGCCTTAGCCTTATCTCGCCTGACCTTGCCTTCCTTTGCCTTGCCTTTAAGCTTTCCTTGCATTGTCGTGCGTCGCCTAGCCTTGCGTTTTCGTGCATTAGCCTTGCCTAGCCTCACCGTGCCTTTCCTTCCGTTACCCTTTGCTTGCCTTGCCGTGCATTGCCTAGCCGTGCCTTGTCGTGCCTTAGCCTTGTTTCCCCTTGCCGTGCGGTTCCTTCCGTTACACTTGGCTTTCTTTGCTTTCCCTTTCCTTCCTTACCTTCCGTTTTTCTTTGCTTGCCTTCCGTGCATTGCCTACCCTTGGGTTGTCGTGCCTTATCTTTGCCTCATCTGACCGTGCCTTCCCCTGCGTTACCCTTTCCTTGCCTTGCCGTTCATTGCCTAGCGTGCGTTGTCGTGCCTTAGCCTTGTTACCCCTTGCCGTGCCGTTCCTTCCGTTACCATTGCCTTTCCTTGCTTTCCCTTGCCTTCCTTACCTTCCGTTACTCTTTGCTTGCCTTCCGTGCATTGCCTAGCCTTGCGTTGTCGTGCCTTAGCCTTATCTCGCCTGACCGTGCCTTCCTTTGCTTTAAGCTTTCCTTGCATTGCCGTGCATTGCCTAGCCTTGCGTTGTCGTGCATTAGCCTTGCCTTGCCTCACCGTGACTTGCCTTGCGTTACCCTTTCCTTGCCTTGCCGTGCATTGCCTAGCCGTGCGTTGTCGTGCCTTAGCCTTGTTTCCCCTTGCCGTGCCGTGCCTTTTGTTACACTTGCCTTGCCTGGATTTGCCTTGCCTTCCTTTCCTTCCGTTACTCTTTCCTTGCCTTGCCGTGCATTGCCTAGCCCTGCGTTGTCGTGCCTTAGCCTTGTTACCCCTTGCCGTGCCGTTCCTTCCGTTACCCTTGCCTTCCCTTGCTTTCCCTTGCCTTCCTTGCGTTCCGTTCCTCTTTGCTTGCTTTCCGTGCATTGCCTAGCCTTGCGTTGTCGTGCCTTAGCCTTATCTCGCCTGACCGTGCCTTCCTTTGCTTTAAGCTTTACTTGCATTGTCGTGCATTGCCTAGCCTTGCGTTGTCGTGCATTAGCCTTGCCTAGCCTCACCGTGCCTTGCCTTGCGTTACTCTTTCCTTGCCTTGCCGTGCATTGCCTAGCCTTGCATTGTCGTGCCTTATCCTTGCCTCACCTGACCGTGCCTTCCCCTGCGTTACCCTTTCCTTGCCTTGCCGTGCATTGCCTAAACCTGCGTTGCCGTGCCTTAGCCTTGTTACCCCTTGCCGTGCCGTTCCTTCCGTTACCCTTGCCTTCCCTTGCTTTCCCTTGCCTTCCTTGTGTTCCGTTACTCTTTGCTTGCTTTCCGTGCATTGCCTAGCCTTGCGTTGTCATGCCTTAGCCTTGCATCGCCTGACCGTGCTTTCCCATGCGTTACCCTTTCCTTGCCTTGCCGTGCATTGCCTAGCCGTGCGTTGTCGTGCCTTAGCTTTGTTTCCCCTTGCCGTGCCGTTCCTTCCGTTACACTTGCCTTTCCTTGCTTTCCCTTGCCTTCCTTACCTTCCGTTACTCTTTGCTTGCCTTCCGTGCATTGCCTAGCCTTGCGTTGTCGTGCCTTAGCCTTGCCTCGCCTGACCGTGCTTTCCCATGCGTTACCCTTTCCTTGCCTTGCCGTGCATAGCCTAGCCTGCGTTGCCGTGCCTTAGCCTTGTTTCCCCTTGCCGTGCCGTTCCTTCCGTTACCCTGGCCTTTCCTTCCTTTTCCTTGCCTTGCTTACCTTCCGTTACTCTTTGCTTGCCTTCCCTGAATTTCCTAGCCTTGCGTTGTCGTGCCTTAGCCTTATCTCGCCTGACCGTGCCTTCCTTTGCTTTAAGCTTTCCTTGCATTGTCGTGCATCGCCTAGCCTTGCGTTTTCGTGCATTAGCCTTGCCTAGCCTCACCGTGCCTTTCCTTGCGTTACCCTTTGCTTGCCTTGCCGTGCATTGCCTAGCCGTGCCTTGTCGTGCCTTAGCCTTGTTTCCCCTTGCCGTGCGGTTCCTTCCGTTACACTTGCCTTTCTTTGCTTTCCCTTTCCTTCCTTACCTTCCGTTTCTTTTTGCTTGCCTTACGTGCATTGCCTAGCCTTGGGTTGTCGTGCCTTAGCCTTGCCTCGCCTGACCGTGCTTTCCCATGCGTTACCCTTTCCTTGCCTTGCCGTGCATTGCCTAGCGTGCGTTGTCGTGCCTTAGCCTTGTTTCCCCTTGCCGTGCCGTTCCTTCCGTTACCATTGCCTTTCCTTGCTTTCCCTTGCCTTCCTTACCTTCCGTTACTCTTTGCTTGCCTTCCGTGCATTGCCTAGCCTTGCGTTGTCGTGCCTTAGCCTTATCTCGCCTGACCGTGCCTTCCTTTGCTTTAAGCTTTCCTTGCATTGTCGTGCATTGCCTAGCCTTGCGTTGTCGTGCATTAGACTTGCCTAGCCTCACCGTGCCTTGCCTTGCGTTACCCTTTCCTTTCCTTGCCGTGCATTTCCTAGCCGTGTGTTGTCGTACCTTAGCCTTGTTTCCCCTTGCCGTTGCGTGCCTTTTGTTACACTTGCCTTGCCTGGCTTTGCCTTGCCTTCCTTTCCTTCCGTTACTCTTTCCTTGCCTTGCCGTGCATTGCCTAGCCCTGCGTTGTCGTGCCTTAGCCTTGTTACCCCTTGCCGTGCCGTTCCTTCCGTTACCCTTGCCTTCCATTGCTTTCCCTTGCCTTCCTTGCGTTCCGTTACTCTTTGCTTGCTTTCCGTGCATTGCCTAGCCTTGCGTTGTCGTGCCTTAGCCTTGTCTCGCCTGACCGTGCCTTCCTTTGCTTTAAGCTTTACTTGCATTGTCGTGCATTGCCTAGCCTTGCGTTGTCGTGCATTAGCCTTGCCTAGCCTCACCGTGCCTTGCCTTGCGTTACTCTTTCCTTGCCTTGCCGTGCATTGCCTAGCCTTGCATTGTCGTGCCTTATCCTTGCCTCACCTGACCGTGCCTTCCCCTGCGTTACCCTTTCCTTGCCTTGCCGTGCATTTCCTAGCCGTGTGTTGTCGTGCCTTAGCCTTGTTACCCCTTGCCGTGCCGTTCCTTCCGTTACTCTTGCCTTCCCTTGCTTTCCCTTTCCTTCCTTGCATTCCGTTACTCCTTGCTTGCTTTCCGTGCATTGCCTAGCCTTGCGTTGGCTTTCCTTAGCCTTGCCTCGCCTGACCGTGCTTTCCCATGCGTTACCCTTTCCTTGCCTTGCCGTGCATTGCCTAGCGTGCGTTGTCGTGCCTTAGCCTTGTTTCCCCTTGCCGTGCCGTTCCTTCCGTTACCCTTGCCTTCCCTTGCTTTCCCTTTCCTTCCTTGCATTCCGTTACTCCTTGCTTGCTTTCCGTGCATTGCCTAAACTTGCGTTGGCTTTCCTTAGCCTTGCCTCGCCTGACCGTGCTTTCCCATGCGTTACCCTTTCCTTGCCTTGCCGTGCATTGCCTAGCGTGCGTTGTCGTGCCTTAGCCTTGTTTCCCCTTGCCGTGCCGTTCCTTCCGTTACACTTGCCTTCCCTTGCTTTCCCTTTCCTTCCTTGCATTCCGTTACTCCTTGTTTGCTTTCCGTTCATTGCCTAGCCTTGCGTTGGCTTTCCTTAGCGTTGCCTCGCCTGACCGTGCTTTCCCATGCGTTACCCTTTCCTTGCCTTGCCGTGCATTGCCTAGCGTGCGTTGTCGTGCCTTAGCCTTGTTTCCCCTTGCCGTGCCGTTCCTTCCGTTACACTTGCCTTTCTTTGCTTTCCCTTGCCTTCCTTACCTTCCGTTACTCTTTGCTTGCCTTCCGTGCATTGCCTAGCCTTGCGTTGTCGTGCCTTAGCCTTATCTCGCCTGACCTTGCCTTCCTTTGCTTTAAGCTTTACTTGCATTGTCGTGCATTGCCAAGCCTTGCGTTGTCGTGCATTAGACTTGCCTAGCCTCACCGTGCCTTGCCTTTCGTTACCCTTTCCTTGCCTTGCCGTGCATTTCCTAGCCGTGTGTTGTCGTGCCTTAGCCTTGTTTCCCCTTGCCGTTGCGTGCCTTTTGTTACACTTGACTTGCCTGGCTTTGCCTTGCCTTCCTTTCCTTCCGTTACTCTTTCCTTGCCTTGCCGTGCATTGCCTAGCCCTGCGTTGTCGTGCCTTAGCCTTGTTACCCCTTGCCGTGCCGTTCCTTCCGTTACCCTTCCCTTCCATTGCTTTCCCTTGCCTTCCTTGCGTTCCGTTACTCTTTGCTTGCTTTCCGTGCATTGCCTAGCCTTGCGTTGTCGTGCCTTAGCCTTATCTCGCCTGACCGTGCCTTCCTTTGCTTTAAGCTTTACTTGCATTGTCGTGCATTGCCTAGCCTTGCGTTGTCGTTCATTAGCCTTGCCTAGCCTCACCTTGCCTTGCCTTGCGTTACTCTTTCCTTGCCTTGCCGTGCATTGCCTAGCCTTGCATTGTCGTGCCTTATCCTTGCCTCACCTGACCGTGCCTTCCCCTGCGTTACCCTTTCCTTGCCTTGCCGTGCATTGCCTAACCCTGCGTTGCCGTGCCTTAGCCTTGTTACCCCTTGCCGTGCCGTTCCTTCCGTTACCCTTGCCTTCCCTTGCTTTCCCTTGCCTTCCTTGCGTTCCGTTACTCTTTGCTTGCTTTCCGTGCATTGCCTAGCCTTGCGTTGTCATGCCTTAGCCTTGCATCGCCTGACCGTGCTTTCCCATGCGTTACCCTTTCCTTGCCTTGCCGTGCATTGCCTAGCCGTGCGTTGTCGTGCCTTAGCCTTGTTTCCCCTTGCCGTGCCGTTCCTTCCGTTACACTTGCCTTTCCTTCCTTTCCCTTGCCTTCCTTACCTTCCGTTACTCTTTGCTTGCCTTCCGTGCATTGCCTAGCCTTGCGTTGTTGTGCCTTAGCCTTGCCTCGCCTGAACGTGCTTTCCCATGCGTTACCCTTTCCTTGCCTTGCCGTGCATTGCCTAGCCTGCGTTGCCGTGCCTTAGCCTTGTTTCCCCTTGCCGTGCCGTTCCTTCCGTTACCCTGGCCTTTCCTTCCTTTTCCTTGCCTTGCTACCTTCCGTTACTCTTTGCTTGCCTTCCCTGAATTTCCTAGCCTTGCGTTGTCGTGCCTTAGCCTTATCTCGCCTGACCTTGCCTTCCTTTGCTTTAAGCTTTCCTTGCATTGTCGTGCATCGCCTAGCCTTGCGTTTTCGTGCATTTGCCTTGCCTAGCCTCACCGTGCCTTTCCTTGCGTTACCCTTTGCTTGCCTTGCCGTGCATTGCCTAGCCGTGCCTTGTCGTGCCTTAGCCTTGTTTCCCCTTGCCGTGCCGTTCCTTCCGTTACACTTGCCTTTCTTTGCTTTCCCTTTCCTTCCTTGCATTCCGTTACTCCTTGCTTACTTTCCGTGCATTGCCTAGCCTTGCGTTGGCTTTCCTTAGTCTTGCCTCGCCTGACCGTGCTTTCCCATGCGTTACCCTTTCCTTGCCTTGCCGTGCATTGCCTAGCGTGCGTTGTCGTGCCTTAGCCTTGTTTCCCCTTGCCGTGCCGTTCCTTCCGTTACACTTGCCTTTCTTTGCTTTCCCTTGCCTTCCTTACCTTCCGTTACTCTTTGCTTGCCTTCCGTGCATTGCCTAGCCTTGCGTTGTCGTGCCTTAGCCTTATCTCGCCTGACCGTGCCTTCCTTTGCTTTAAGCTTTACTTACATTGTCTTGCCTTGCCTAGCCTTGCGTTGTCGTGCATTAGCCTTGCCTAGCCTCACCGTGCCTTGCCTTGCGTTACCCTTTCCTTGCCTTGCCGTGCATTGCCTAGCCGTGCGTTGTCGTGCCTTAGCCTTGTTTCCCCTTGCCGTTGCGTGCCTTTTGTTACACTTGCCTTGCCTGGCTTTGCCTTGCCTTCCTTTCCTTCCGGTACTCTTTCCTTGCCTTGCCGTGCATTGCCTAGCCCTGCGTTGTCGTGCCTTAGCCTTCTTACCCCTTGCCGTGCCGTTCCTTCCGTTACCCTTGCCTTCCCTTGTTTTCCCTTGCCTTCCTTACGTTCCGTTACTCTTTGCTTGCTTTCCGTGCATTGCCTAGCCTTGCGTTGTCATGCCTTAGGCTTGCCTCACCTGACCGTGCCTTCCCCTGCGTTACCCTTTCCTTGCCTTGCCGTGCATTGCCTAGCCGTGCGTTGTCGTGCATTAGCCTTGATTCCCCTTGCCGTGGCGTGCCTTTTGTTACATTTGCCTTGCCTGGCTTTGCCTTGCCTTCCTTGCGTTCCGTTACTCTTTGCTTGCTTTCCGGGCATTGCCTAGCCTTGCGTTGTCATGCCTTAGCCTTGCCTCGCCTGACCGTGCTTTCCCGTGCGTCACCCTTTCCTTGCCTTGCCGTGCATTGCCTAGCCCTGCGTTGTCGTGCCTTAGCCTTCTTACCCCTTGCCGTGCCGTTCCTTCCGTTACCCTTGCCTTCCCTTGCTTTCCCTTGCCTTCCATGCGTTCCGTTACTCTTTGCTTGCTTTCCGTGCATTGCCTAGCCTTGCGTTGTCATGCCTTAGCCTTCCCTCGCCTGACCGTGCCTTCCCTTGCGTTACCCTTTCCTTGCCTTGCCGTGCATTGCCTAGCGTGCGTTGTCGTGCCTTAGCCTTGTTTCCCCTTGCCGTGCCGTTCCTTCCGTTACACTTGACTTTCCTTGCTTTCCCTTGCCTTCCTTACCTTCCGTTACTCTTTGCTTGCCTTCCGTGCATTGCCTAGCCTTGCGTTGTCGTGCCTTAGCCTTGCCTCGCCTGACGGTGCTTTCCCATGCGTTACCCTTTCCTTGCCTTGCCGTTCATTGCCTAGCGTTCGGTGTCGTGCCTTAGCCTTGTTTCCCCTTGCCGTGCCGTTCCTTCCGTTACACTTGCCTTTCCTTCCTTTCCCTTGCCTTCCTTACCTTCCGTTACTCTTTGCTTGCCTTCCGTGTATTGCCTAGCCTTGCGTTGTTGTGCCTTAGCCTTGCCTCGCCTGAACGTGCTTTCCCATGCGTTACCCTTTCCTTGCCTTGCCGTGCATTGCCTAGCCGTGCGTTGTCGTGCCTTAGCCTTGTTTCCCCTTGCCGTGCAATTCCTTCCGTTACCCTTGCGTTTCCTTGCTTTTCCTTGCCTTGCTTACCTTCCGTTACTCTTTGCTTCCCTTCCCTGCATTGCCTAGCCTTGCGTTGTCGTGCCTTAGCCTTTTCTCGCCTGACCGTGCCTTCCTTTGCTTTAAGCTTTCCTTGCATTGTCGTGCATTGCCTAGCCTTGCGTTGTCGTGCATTAGACTTGCCTAGCCTCACCGTGCCTTGCCTTGCGTTACCCTTTCCTTGCCTTGCCGTGCATTTCCTAGCCGTGTGTTGTCGTACCTTAGCCTTGTTTCCCCTTGCCGTTGCGTGCCTTTTGTTACACTTGCCTTGCCTGGCTTTGCCTTGCCTTCCTTTCCTTCCGTTACTCTTTCCTTGCCTTGCCGTGCATTGCCTAGCCCTGCGTTGTCGTGCCTTAGCCTTGTTACCCCTTGCCGTGCCGTTCCTTCCGTTACCCTTGCCTTCCATTGCTTTCCCTTGCCTTCCTTGCGTTCCGTTACTCTTTGCTTGCTTTCCGTGCATTGCCTAGCCTTGCGTTGTCGTGCCTTAGCCTTGTCTCGCCTGACCGTGCCTTCCTTTGCTTTAAGCTTTACTTGCATTGTCGTGCATTGCCTAGCCTTGCGTTGTCGTGCATTAGCCTTGCCTAGCCTCACCGTGCCTTGCCTTGCGTTACTCTTTCCTTGCCTTGCCGTGCATTGCCTAGCCTTGCATTGTCGTGCCTTATCCTTGCCTCACCTGACCGTGCCTTCCCCTGCGTTACCCTTTCCTTGCCTTGCCGTGCATTTCCTAGCCGTGTGTTGTCGTGCCTTAGCCTTGTTACCCCTTGCCGTGCCGTTCCTTCCGTTACTCTTGCCTTCCCTTGCTTTCCCTTTCCTTCCTTGCATTCCGTTACTCCTTGCTTGCTTTCCGTGCATTGCCTAGCCTTGCGTTGGCTTTCCTTAGCCTTGCCTCGCCTGACCGTGCTTTCCCATGCGTTACCCTTTCCTTGCCTTGCCGTGCATTGCCTAGCGTGCGTTGTCGTGCCTTAGCCTTGTTTCCCCTTGCCGTGCCGTTCCTTCCGTTACCCTTGCCTTCCCTTGCTTTCCCTTTCCTTCCTTGCATTCCGTTACTCCTTGCTTGCTTTCCGTGCATTGCCTAAACTTGCGTTGGCTTTCCTTAGCCTTGCCTCGCCTGACCGTGCTTTCCCATGCGTTACCCTTTCCTTGCCTTGCCGTGCATTGCCTAGCGTGCGTTGTCGTGCCTTAGCCTTGTTTCCCCTTGCCGTGCCGTTCCTTCCGTTACACTTGCCTTCCCTTGCTTTCCCTTTCCTTCCTTGCATTCCGTTACTCCTTGTTTGCTTTCCGTTCATTGCCTAGCCTTGCGTTGGCTTTCCTTAGCGTTGCCTCGCCTGACCGTGCTTTCCCATGCGTTACCCTTTCCTTGCCTTGCCGTGCATTGCCTAGCGTGCGTTGTCGTGCCTTAGCCTTGTTTCCCCTTGCCGTGCCGTTCCTTCCGTTACACTTGCCTTTCTTTGCTTTCCCTTGCCTTCCTTACCTTCCGTTACTCTTTGCTTGCCTTCCGTGCATTGCCTAGCCTTGCGTTGTCGTGCCTTAGCCTTATCTCGCCTGACCTTGCCTTCCTTTGCTTTAAGCTTTACTTGCATTGTCGTGCATTGCCAAGCCTTGCGTTGTCGTGCATTAGACTTGCCTAGCCTCACCGTGCCTTGCCTTTCGTTACCCTTTCCTTGCCTTGCCGTGCATTTCCTAGCCGTGTGTTGTCGTGCCTTAGCCTTGTTTCCCCTTGCCTTTGCGTGCCTTTTGTTACACTTGACTTGCCTGGCTTTGCCTTGCCTTCCTTTCCTTCCGTTACTCTTTCCTTGCCTTGCCGTGCATTGCCTAGCCCTGCGTTGTCGTGCCTTAGCCTTGTTACCCCTTGCCGTGCCGTTCCTTCCGTTACCCTTCCCTTCCATTGCTTTCCCTTGCCTTCCTTGCGTTCCGTTACTCTTTGCTTGCTTTCCGTGCATTGCCTAGCCTTGCGTTGTCGTGCCTTAGCCTTATCTCGCCTGACCGTGCCTTCCTTTGCTTTAAGCTTTACTTGCATTGTCGTGCATTGCCTAGCCTTGCGTTGTCGTTCATTAGCCTTGCCTAGCCTCACCTTGCCTTGCCTTGCGTTACTCTTTCCTTGCCTTGCCGTGCATTGCCTAGCCTTGCATTGTCGTGCCTTATCCTTGCCTCACCTGACCGTGCCTTCCCCTGCGTTACCCTTTCCTTGCCTTGCCGTGCATTGCCTAACCCTGCGTTGCCGTGCCTTAGCCTTGTTACCCCTTGCCGTGCCGTTCCTTCCGTTACCCTTGCCTTCCCTTGCTTTCCCTTGCCTTCCTTGCGTTCCGTTACTCTTTGCTTGCTTTCCGTGCATTGCCTAGCCTTGCGTTGTCATGCCTTAGCCTTGCATCGCCTGACCGTGCTTTCCCATGCGTTACCCTTTCCTTGCCTTGCCGTGCATTGCCTAGCCGTGCGTTGTCGTGCCTTAGCCTTGTTTCCCCTTGCCGTGCCGTTCCTTCCGTTACACTTGCCTTTCCTTCCTTTCCCTTGCCTTCCTTACCTTCCGTTACTCTTTGCTTGCCTTCCGTGCATTGCCTAGCCTTGCGTTGTTGTGCCTTAGCCTTGCCTCGCCTGAACGTGCTTTCCCATGCGTTACCCTTTCCTTGCCTTGCCGTGCATTGCCTAGCCTGCGTTGCCGTGCCTTAGCCTTGTTTCCCCTTGCCGTGCCGTTCCTTCCGTTACCCTGGCCTTTCCTTCCTTTTCCTTGCCTTGCTTACCTTCCGTTACTCTTTGCTTGCCTTCCCTGAATTTCCTAGCCTTGCGTTGTCGTGCCTTAGCCTTATCTCGCCTGACCTTGCCTTCCTTTGCTTTAAGCTTTCCTTGCATTGTCGTGCATCGCCTAGCCTTGCGTTTTCGTGCATTTGCCTTGCCTAGCCTCACCGTGCCTTTCCTTGCGTTACCCTTTGCTTGCCTTGCCGTGCATTGCCTAGCCGTGCCTTGTCGTGCCTTAGCCTTGTTTCCCCTTGCCGTGCCGTTCCTTCCGTTACACTTGCCTTTCTTTGCTTTCCCTTTCCTTCCTTGCATTCCGTTACTCCTTGCTTACTTTCCGTGCATTGCCTAGCCTTGCGTTGGCTTTCCTTAGCCTTGCCTCGCCTGACCGTGCTTTCCCATGCGTTACCCTTTCCTTGCCTTGCCGTGCATTGCCTAGCGTGCGTTGTCGTGCCTTAGCCTTGTTTCCCCTTGCCGTGCCGTTCCTTCCGTTACACTTGCCTTTCTTTGCTTTCCCTTGCCTTCCTTACCTTCCGTTACTCTTTGCTTGCCTTCCGTGCATTGCCTAGCCTTGCGTTGTCGTGCCTTAGCCTTATCTCGCCTGACCGTGCCTTCCTTTGCTTTAAGCTTTCCTTGCATTGTCTTGCCTTGCCTAGCCTTGCGTTGTCGTGCATTAGCCTTGCCTAGCCTCACCGTGCCTTGCCTTGCATTACCCTTTCCTTGCCTTGCCGTGCATTTCCTAGCCGTGTGTTGTCGTGCCTTAGCCTTGTTTCCCCTTGCCGTTGCGTGCCTTTTGTTACTCTTTCCTTGCCTTGCCGTGCATTGCCTAGCCTTGCGTTGTCGTGCCTTAGCCTTGTTACCCCTTGCCGTGCCGTTCCTTCCGTTACCCTTGCCTTCCCTTGTTTTCCCTTGCCTTCCTTACGTTCCGTTACTCTTTGCTTGCTTTCCGTGCATTGCCTAGCCTTGCGTTGTCATGCCTTAGGCTTGCCTCACCTGACCGTGCCTTCCCCTGCGTTACCCTTTCCTTGCCTTGCCGTGCATTGCCTAGCCGTGCGTTGTCGTGCATTAGCCTTGATTCCCCTTGCCGTGGCGTGCCTTTTGTTACATTTGCCTTGCCTGGCTTTGCCTTGCCTTCCTTGCGTTCCGTTACTCTTTGCTTGCTTTCCGGGCATTGCCTAGCCTTGCGTTGTCATGCCTTAGCCTTGCCTCGCCTGACCGTGCTTTCCCGTGCGTCACCCTTTCCTTGCCTTGCCGTGCATTGCCTAGCCCTGCGTTGTCGTGCCTTAGCCTTCTTACCCCTTGCCGTGCCGTTCCTTCCGTTACCCTTGCCTTCCCTTGCTTTCCCTTGCCTTCCTTACGTTCCGTTACTCTTTGCTTGCTTTCCGTGCATTGCCTAGCCTTGCGTTGTCATGCCTTAGCCTTCCCTCGCCTGACCGTGTGCTTTACCCTTTGCTTGCCTTGCCGTGCATTGCCTAGCGTGCGTTGTCGTGCCTTAGCCTTGTTTCCCCTTGCCGTGCCGTTCCTTCCGTTACACTTGACTTTCCTTGCTTTCCCTTGCCTTCCTTACCTTCCGTTACTCTTTGCTTGCCTTCCGTGCATTGCCTAGCCTTGCGTTGTCGTGCCTTAGCCTTGCCTCGCCTGACGGTGCTTTCCCATGCGTTACCCTTTCCTTGCCTTGCCGTTCATTGCCTAGCGTTCGGTGTCGTGCCTTAGCCTTGTTTCCCCTTGCCGTGCCGTTCCTTCCGTTACACTTGCCTTTCCTTGCTTTCCCTTGCCTTCCTTACCTTCCGTTACTCTTTGCTTGCCTTCCGTGTATTGCCTAGCCTTGCGTTGTCGTGCCTTAGCCTTGCCTCGCCTGAACGTGCTTTCCCATGCGTTACCCTTTCCTTGCCTTGCCGTGCATTGCCCAGCCTGCGTTGCCGTGCCTTAGCCTTGTTTCCCCTTGCCGTGCAATTCCTTCCGTTACCCTTGCGTTTCCTTGCTTTTCCTTGCCTTGCTTACCTTCCGTTACTCTTTGCTTCCCTTCCCTGCATTGCCTAGCCTTGCGTTGTCGTGCCTTAGCCTTTTCTCGCCTGACCGTGCCTTCCTTTGCTTTAAGCTTTCCTTGCATTGTCGTGCATTGACTAGCCTTGCGTTGTCGTGCATTAGCCTTGCCTTGATTGACCGTGCCTTGCCTTGCGTTACCCTTTCCTTGCCTTGCCGTGCATTGCCTAGCCGTGCGTTGTCGTGCCTTAGCCTTGTTTCCCCTTGCCGTGGCGTGCCTTTTGTTACACTTGCCTTTCCTGGCTTTGACTTGCCTTCCTTTCCTTCCGTTACTCTTTCCTTGCCTTGCCGTGCATTGCCTAGCCGTGCGTTGTCATGCCTTAGCCTTGTTACCCCTTGCCGTGCCGTTCCTTCCGTTACCCTTGCCTTCCCTTGCTTTCCCTTGCCTTCCTTGCGTTCCGTTACTCTTTGCTTGCTTTCCGTGCATTGCCTAGCCTTGCGTTGTCATGCCTTAGCCTTGCCTCGCCTTACCGTGCTTTCCCATGCGTTAACCTTTCCTTGCCTTGCCGTGCATTGCCTAGCCCTGCGTTGTCTTGCCTTAGACTTGTTACCCCTTGCCGTGCCGTTCCTTCCGTTAACCTTGCCTTCCCTTGCTTTCCCTTGCCTTCCTTGCGTTCCGTTACTCTTTGCTTGCTTTCCGTGCATTGCCTAGCCTTGCGTTGTCATGCCTTAGGCTTGCCTCGCCTGACCGTGCTTTCCCATGCGTTACCCTTTCCTTGCCTTGCCGTGCATTGCCTAGCGTGCGTTGTCGTGCCTTAGACTTGTTTCCCCTTGCCGTGCCGTTCCTTCCGTTACACTTGCCTTTCTTCGCTTTCCCTTGCCTTCCTTACCTTCCGTTACTCTTTGCTTGCCTTCCGTGCATTGCCTAGCCTTGCGTTGTCGTGCCTTAGCCTTATCTCGCCTGACCGTGCCTTCCTTTGCTTTAAGCTTTCCTTGCATTGTCGTGCATTGCCTAGCCTTGCGTTGTCGTGCATTAGCCTTGCCTAGCCTCACCGTGCCTTGCCTTGCGTTACCCTTTCCTTGCCTTGTCGTGCATTGCCTAGCCGTGCGTTGTCGTGCCTTAGCCTTGTTTCCCCTTACCGTGGCGTGCCTTTTGTTACAATTGCCTTTCCTGGCTTTGACTTGCCTTCCTTTCCTTCCGTTACTCTTTCCTTGCCTTGCCGTGCATTGCCTAGCCTTGCATTGTCGTGCCTTATCCTTGCCTCACCTGACCGTGCCTTCCCCTGCGTTACCCTTTCCTTGCCTTGCCGTGCATTGCCTAACCCTGCGTTGCCGTGCCTTAGCCTTGTTACCCCTTGCCGTGCGGTTCCTTCCGTTACCCTTGCCTTCCCTTTCTTTCCCTTGACTTCCTTGCGTTCCGTTACTCTTTGCTTCCTTTCCGTGCATTGCCTAGCCTTGCGTTGTCATGCCTTAGCCTTGCCTCGCCTGACCGTGCTTTCCCATGCGTTACCCTTTCCTTGCCTTGCCGTGCATTGCCTAGCCGTGCGTTGTCATGCCTTAGCCTTGTTACCCCTTGCCGTGCCGTTCCTTCCGTTACCCTTGCCTTCCCTTTCTTTCCCTTGACTTCCTTGCGTTCCGTTACTCTTTGCTTCCTTTCCGTGCATTGCCTAGCCTTGCATTGTCATGCCTTAGCCTTGCCTCGCCTGACCGTGCTTTCCCATGCGTTACCCTTTCCTTGCCTTGCCGTGCATTGCCTAGCCGTGCGTTGTCGTGCCTTAGCCTTGTTTCCCCTTGCCGTGCCGTTCCTTCAGTTACACTTGCCTTTCCTTCCTTTCCCTTCGCTTCCTTACCTTCCGTTACTCTTTGCTTGCCTTCCGTGCATTGTCTAGCCTTGCGTTGTTGTGCCTTAGCCTTGCCTCGCCTAAACGTGATTTCCCATGCGTTGCCCTTTCCTTGCCTTGCCGTGCATTGCCTAGCCTGCGTTGCCGTGCCTTAGCCTTGTTTCCCCTTGCCGTGCCGTTCCTTCCGTTACCCTGGCCTTTCCTTCCTTTTCCTAGCCTTGATTACCTTCCGTTACTCTTTGCTTGCCTTCCCTGAATTTGCTAGCCTTGCGTTGTCGTGCCTTAGCCTTATCTCGGCTGACCTTGCCTTCCTTTGCTTTAAGCTTTCCTTGCATTGTCGTGCATCGCCTAGCCTTGCGTTTTCGTGCATTAGCCTTGCCTAGCCTCACCGTGCCTTTCCTTGCGTTACCCTTTGCTTGCCTTGCCGTGCATTGCCTAGCCGTGCCTTGTCGTGCCTTAGCCTTGTTTCCCCTTGCCGTGCGCTTCCTTCCGTTACACTTGCCTTTCTTTGCTTTCCCTTTCCTTCCTTACCTTCCGTTTCTCTTTCCTTGCCTTCCGTGCATTGCCTAGCCTTGGGTTGTCGTGCCTTATCCTTGCCTCATCTGACCGTGCCTTCCCCTGCGTTACCCTTTCCTTGCCTTGCCGTGCATTGCCTAGCGTGCGTTGTCGTGCCTTAGCCTTGTTTCCCCTTGCCGTGCCGTTCCTTCCGTTACCATTGCCTTTCCTTGCTTTCCCTTGCCTTACTTACCTTCCGTTACTCTTTGCTTGCCTTCCGTGCATTGCCTAGCCTTGCGTTGTCGTGCCTTAGCCTTATCTAGCCTGACCGTGCCTTCCTTTGCTTTAAGCTTTCCTTGCATTGTCGTGCATTGCCTAGCCTTGCGTTGTGGTGCATTAACCTTGCCTAGCCTCACCGTGCATTGCCTTGCGTTACCCTTTGCTTGCCTTGCCGTGCATTGCCTAGCCTTGCGTTGTCGTGCCTTAGCCTTGCCTCGCCTGAACGTGCTTTCCCATGCGTTACCCTTTCCTTGCCTTGCCGTGCATTGCCCAGCCTGCGTTGCCGTGCCTTAGCCTTGTTTCCCCTTGCCGTGCAATTCCTTCCGTTACCCTTGCCTTTCCTTGCTTTTCCTTGCCTTGCTTACCTTCCATTACTCTTTGCTTCCCTTCCCTGCATTGCCTAGCCTTGCGTTGTCGTGCCTTAGCCTTATCTCGCCTGACCGTGCCTTCCTTTGCTTTAAGCTTTCCTTGCATTGTCGTGCATTGCCTAGCCTTGCGTTGTCGTGCATTAGCCTTGCCTAGCCTCACCGTGCCTTGCCTTGCGTTACCCTTTCCTTGCCTTGCCATGCATTGCCTAGCCGTGCGTTGTCGTGCCTTAGCCTTGTTTCTCCTTGCCGTGGCGTGCCTTTTGTTACACTTGCCTTTCCTGGCTTTGACTTGCCTTCCTTTCCTTCCGTTACTCTTTCCTTGCCTTGCCGTGCATTGCCTAGCCTTGCATTGTCGTGCCTTATCCTTGCCTCACCTGACCGTGCCTTCCCCTGCGTTACCCTTTCCTTGCCTTGCCGTGCATTGCCTAACCCTGCGTTGCCGTGCCTTAGCCTTGTTACCCCTTGCCGTGCCGTTCCTTCCGTTACCCTTGCCTTCCCTTTCTTTCGCTTGACTTCCGTGCGTTCCGTTACTCTTTGCTTGCTTTCCGTGCATTGCCTAGCCTTGCGTTGTCATGCCTTAGCCTTGCCTCGCCTGACCGTGCTGTCCCATGCGGTACCCTTTCCTTGCCTTGCCTTGCATTGCCTAGCCGTGCGTTGTCGTGCCTTAGCCTTGTTTCCCCTTGCCGTGCCGTTCCTTCCGTTACACTTGCCTTTCCTTCCTTTCCCTTGCCTTCCTTACCTTCCGTTACTCTTTGCTTGCCTTCCGTGCATTGCCTAGCCTTGCGTTGTTGTGCCTTAGCCTTGCCTCGCCTGAACCTGCTTTCCCATGCGTTAACCTTTCCTTGCCTTGCCGTGCATTGCCTAGCCTGCGTTGCCGTGCCTTAGCCTTGTTTCCCCTTGCCGTGCCGTTCCTTCCGTTACCCTTGCCTTTCCTTCCTTTTCCTTGCCTTGCTTACCTTCCGTTACCCTTTGCTTGCCTTCCCTGAATTTCCTAGCCTTGCGTTGTCGTGCCTTAGCCTTATCTCCCCTGACCTTGCCTTCCTTTGCTTTAAGGTTTCCTTGCATTGTCGTGCATTGCCTAGCCTTGCGTTGTCGTGCATTAACCTTGCCTAGCCTCACCGTGCCTTGCCTTGCGTTACCCTTTCCTTGCCTTGCCGTGCATTTCCTAGCCGTGTGTTGTCGTGCCTTAGCCTTGTTACCCCCTTGCCGTGCGGTTCCTTCCGTTACCCTTGCCTTCCCTTGCTTTCCCTTTCCTTCCTTGCATTCCGTTACTCCTTGCTTGCTTTCCGTGCATTGCCTAGCCTTGCGTTGGCTTTCCTTAGCCTTGCCTCTCCTGACCGTGCTTTCCCATGCGTTACCCTTTCCTTGCCTTGCCGTGCATTGCCTAGCCCTGCGTTGTCGTGCCTTAGCCTTGTTTCCCCTTGCCGTGCCCTTCCTTCCGTTACACTTGCCTTTCTTTGCTTTCACTTGCCTTCCTTACCTTCCGTTACTCTTTGCTTGCCTTCCGTGCATTGCCTAGCCTTGCGTTGTCGTGCCTTAGCCTTATCTCGCCTGACCGTGCCTTCCTTTGCTTTAAGCTTTACTTGCATTGTCGTGCATTGCCTAGCCTTGCGTTGTCGTGCATTAGCCTTGCCTAGCCTCACCGTGCCTTGCCTTGCGTTACCCTTTCCTTGCCTTGCCGTGCATTTCCTAGCCGTGTGTTGTCGTGCCTTAGCCTTGTTTCCCCTTGCCGTTGCGTGCCTTTTGTTACACTTGCCTTGCCTGGCTTTGCCTTGCCTTCCTTTCCTTCCGTTACTCTTTCCTTGCCTTGCCGTGCATTGCCTAGCCCTGCGTTGTCTTGCCTTAGACTTGTTACCCCTTGCCGTGCCGTTCCTTCCGTTACCCTTGCCTTCCCTTGCTTTCCCTTGCCTTCCTTGCGTTCCGTTACTCTTTGCTTGCTTTCTGTGCATTGCCTAGCCTTGCGTTGTCATGCCTTAGGCTTGCCTCGCCTGACCGTGCTTTCCCATGCGTTACCCTTTCCTTGCCTTGCCGTGCATTGCCTAGCGTGCGTTGTCGTGCCTTAGACTTGTTTCCCCTTGCCGTGCCGTTCCTTCCGTTACACTTGCCTTTCTTCGCTTTCCCTTGCCTTCCTTACCTTCCGTTACTCTTTGCTTGCCTTCCGTGCATTGCCTAGCCTTGCGTTGTCGTGCCTTAGCCTTATCTCGCCTGACCGTGCCTTCCTTTGCTTTAAGCTTTCCTTGCATTGTCGTGCATTGCCTAGCCTTGCGTTGTCGTGCATTAGCCTTGCCTAGCCTCACCGTGCCTTGCCTTGCGTTACCCTTTCCTTGCCTTGTCGTGCATTGCCTAGCCTTGCGTTGTCGTGCCTTAGCCTTGTTTCCCCTTACCGTGGCGTGCCTTTTGTTACAATTGCCTTTCCTGGCTTTGACTTGCCTTCCTTTCCTTCCGTTACTCTTTCCTTGCCTTGCCGTACATTGCCTAGCCTTGCATTGTCGTGCCTTATCCTTGCCTCACCTGACCGTGCCTTCCCCTGCGTTACCCTTTCCTTGCCTTGCCGTGCATTGCCTAGCCCTGCGTTGTCGTGCCTTAGCCTTGTTTCCCCTTGCCGTGCGGTTCCTTCCGTTACCCTTGCCTTCCCTTTCTTTCCCTTGCCTTCCTTGCCTTCCGTTACTCTTTGCTTGCCTTCCGTGCATTGCCTAGCCTTGCGTTGTCGTGCCTTAGCCTTGCCTCGCCTGACCGTGCTTTCCCATGCGTTACCCTTTCCTTGCCTTGCCGTGCATTGCCTAGCCGTGCGTTGTCATGCCTTAGCCTTGTTACCCCTTGCCGTGCCGTTCCTTCCGTTACCCTTGCCTTCCCTTGCTTTCCCTTGCCTTCCTTGCGTTCCGTTACTCTTTGCTTGCCTTCCGTGCATTGCCTAGCCTTGCGTTGTCGTGCCTTAGCCTTGCCTCGCCTGACTGTGCTTTCCCATGCGTTACCCTTTCCTTGCCTTGCCGTGCATTGCCTAGCGTGCGTTGTCGTGCCTTAGCCTTGTTTCCCCTTGCCGTGCCGTTCCTTCAGTTACACTTGCCTTTCCTTCCTTTCCCTTCGCTTCCTTACCTTCCGTTACTCTTTGCTTGCCTTCCGTGCATTGCCTAGCCTTGCGTTGTTGTGCCTTAGCCTTGCCTCGCCTAAACGTGATTTCCCATGCGTTGCCCTTTCCTTGCCTTGCCGTGCATTGCCTAGCCTGCGTTGCCGTGCCTTAGCCTTGTTTCCCCTTGCCGTGCCGTTCCTTCCGTTACCCTGGCCTTTCCTTCCTTTTCCTAGCCTTGATTACCTTCCGTTACTCTTTGCTTGCCTTCCCTGAATTTGCTAGCCTTGCGTTGTCGTGCCTTAGCCTTATCTCGGCTGACCTTGCCTTCCTTTGCTTTAAGCTTTCCTTGCATTGTCGTGCATCGCCTAGCCTTGCGTTTTCGTGCATTAGCCTTGCCTAGCCTCACCGTGCCTTTCCTTGCGTTACCCTTTGCTTGCCTTGCCGTGCATTGCCTAGCCGTGCCTTGTCGTGCCTTAGCCTTGTTTCCCCTTGCCGTGCGCTTCCTTCCGTTACACTTGCCTTTCTTTGCTTTCCCTTTCCTTCCTTACCTTCCGTTTCTCTTTCCTTGCCTTCCGTGCATTGCCTAGCCTTGGGTTGTCGTGCCTTATCCTTGCCTCATCTGACCGTGCCTTCCCCTGCGTTACCCTTTCCTTGCCTTGCCGTGCATTGCCTAGCGTGCGTTGTCGTGCCTTAGCCTTGTTTCCCCTTGCCGTGCCGTTCCTTCCGTTACCATTGCCTTTCCTTGCTTTCCCTTGCCTTACTTACCTTCCGTTACTCTTTGCTTGCCTTCCGTGCATTGCCTAGCCTTGCGTTGTCGTGCCTTAGCCTTATCTAGCCTGACCGTGCCTTCCTTTGCTTTAAGCTTTCCTTGCATTGTCGTGCATTGCCTAGCCTTGCGTTGTGGTGCATTAACCTTGCCTAGCCTCACCGTGCATTGCCTTGCGTTACCCTTTGCTTGCCTTGCCGTGCATTGCCTAGCCTTGCGTTGTCGTGCCTTAGCCTTGTTTCCCCTTGCCGTGCAGTTCCTTCCGTTACACTTGCCTTTCTTTGCTTTCCCTTGCCTTCCTTACCTTCCGTTACTCTTTGCTTGCCTTCCGTGCATTGCCTAGCCTTGCGTTGTCGTGCCTTAGCCTTGCCTCGCCTGAACGTGCTTTCCCATGCGTTACCCTTTCCTTGCCTTGCCGTGCATTGCCCAGCCTGCGTTGCCGTGCCTTAGCCTTGTTTCCCCTTGCCGTGCAATTCCTTCCGTTACCCTTGCCTTTCCTTGCTTTTCCTTGCCTTGCTTACCTACCATTACTCTTTGCTTCCCTTCCCTGCATTGCCTAGCCTTGCGTTGTCGTGCCTTAGCCTTATCTCGCCTGACCGTGCCTTCCTTTGCTTTAAGCTTTCCTTGCATTGTCGTGCATTGCCTAGCCTTGCGTTGTCGTGCATTAGCCTTGCCTAGCCTCACCGTGCCTTGCCTTGCGTTACCCTTTCCTTGCCTTGCCGTGCATTGCCTAGCCGTGCGTTGTCGTGCCTTAGCCTTGTTTCTCCTTGCCGTGGCGTGCCTTTTGTTACACTTGCCTTTCCTGGCTTTGACTTGCCTTCCTTTCCTTCCGTTACTCTTTCCTTGCCTTGCCGTGCATTGCCTAGCCTTGCATTGTCGTGCCTTATCCTTGCCTCACCTGACCGTGCCTTCCCCTGCGTTACCCTTTCCTTGCCTTGCCGTGCATTGCCTAACCCTGCGTTGCCGTGCCTTAGCCTTGTTACCCCTTGCCGTGCCGTTCCTTCCGTTACCCTTGCCTTCCCTTTCTTTCCCTTGACTTCCTTGCGTTCCGTTACTCCTTGCTTGCTTTCCGTGCATTGCCTAGCCTTGCGTTGTCATGCCTTAGCCTTGCCTCGCCTGACCGTGCTTTCCCATGCGTTAACCTTTCCTTGCCTTGCCGTGCATTGCCTAGCCTGCGTTGTCGTGCCTTAGCCTTGTTTCCCCTTGCCGTGCCGTTCCTTCCGTTACCCTGGCCTTTCCTTCCTTTTCCTTGCCTTGCTTACCTTCCGTTACCCTTTGCTTGCCTTCCCTGAATTTCCTAGCCTTGCGTTGTCGTGCCTTAGCCTTATCTCCCCTGACCTTGCCTTCCTTTGCTTTAAGGTTTCCTTGCATTGTCGTGCATTGCCTAGCCTTGCGTTGTCGTGCATTAACCTTGCCTAGCCTCACCGTGCCTTGCCTTGCGTTACCCTTTCCTTGCCTTGCCGTGCATTTCCTAGCCGTGTGTTGTCGTGCCTTAGCCTTGTTACCCCTTGCCGTGCGGTTCCTTCCGTTACCCTTGCCTTCCCTTGCTTTCCCTTGCCTTCCTTGCCTTCCGTTACTCTTTGCTTGCCTTCCGTGCATTGCCTAGCCTTGCGTTGTCGTGCTTTATCCTTGCCTCACCTGACCGTGCCTTCCCCTGCGTTACTCTTTCCTTGCCTTGCCGTGCATTGCCTAGCCCTGCGTTGTCGTGCCTTAGCCTTCTTACCCCTTGCTGTGCCGTTCCTTCCGTTACCCTTGCCTTCCCTTGCTTTCCCTTGCCTTCCTTGCGTTCCGTTACTCTTTGCTTGCTTTCCGTGCATTGCCTAGCCTTGCGTTGTCATGCCTTAGCCTTGCCTCGCCTGACCGTGCTTTCCCATGCGTTACCCTTTCCTTGCCTTGCCGTGCATTGCCAAAAGTGCGTTGTCGTGCCTTAGCCTTGTTTCCCCTTGCCGTGCCGTTCCTTCCGTTACACTTGCCTTTCCTTGCTTTCCCTTGCCTTCCTTACCTTCCGTTACTCTTTGCTTGCTTTCCGTGCATTGCCTAGCCTTGCGTTGTCATGCCTTTGCCTTATCTCGCCTGACCTTGCCTTCCTTTGCTTTAAGCTTTCCTTGCATTGTCGTGCATTGCCTAGCCTTGCGTTTTCGTGCATTAGCCTTGTCTAGCCTCACCGTGCATTGCCTTGCGTTACCCTTTGCTTGCCTTGCCGTGCATTGCCTAGCCGTGCGTTGTCGTGCCTTAGCCTTGTTTCCCCTTGCCGTGCCGTTCCTTCCGTTACACTTGCCTTTCCTTCCTTTCCCTTGCCTTCCTTACCTTCCGTTACTCTTTGCTTGCCTTCCGTGCATTGCCTAGGCTTGCGTTGTCGTGCCTTAGCGTTGCCTCGCCTGACCGTGCTTTCAAATACGTTACCCTTTCCTTGCCTTGCCGTTCATTGCCTAGCGTTCGGTGTCGTGCCTTAGACTTGTTTCCCCTTGCCGTGCCGTTCCTTCCGTTACCCTGGCCTTTCCTTCCTTTTCCTTGCCTTGCTTACCTTCCGTTACTCTTTGCTTGCCTTCCCTGAATTTCCTAGCCTTGCGTTGTCGTGCCTTAGCCTTATCTCGCCCGACCTTGCCTTCCTTTGCTTTAAGCTTTCCTTGCATTGTCGTGCATCGCCTAGCCTTGCGTTTTCGTGCATTTGCCTTGCCTAGCCTCACCGTGCCTTTCCTTGCGTTACCCTTTGCTTGCCTTGCCGTGCATTGCCTAGCCGTGCCTTGTCGTGCCTTAGCCTTCTTTCCCCTTGCCGTGCCGTTCCTTCCGTTACACTTGCCTTTCTTTGCTTTCCCTTTCCTTCCTTGCATTCCGTTACTCCTTGCTTACTTTCCGTGCATTGCCTAGCCTTGCGTTGGCTTTCCTTAGCCTTGCCTCGCCTGACCGTGCTTTCCCATGCGTTACCATTTCCTTGCCTTGCCGTGCATTGCCTAGCGTGCGTTGTCGTGCCTTAGCCTTGTTTCCCCTTGCCGTGCCGTTCCTTCCGTTACACTTGCCTTTCTTTGCTTTCACTTGCCTTCCTTACCTTCCGTTACTCTTTGCTTGCCTTCCGTGCATTGCCTAGCCTTGCGTTGTCGTGCCTTAGCCTTATCTCGCCTGACCGTGCCTTCCTTTGCTTTAAGCTTTACTTGCATTGTCGTGCCTTGCCTAGCCTTGCGTTGTCGTGCATTAGCCTTGCCTAGCCTCACCGTGCCTTGCCTTGCGTTACCCTTTCCTTGCCTTGCCGTGCATTTCCTAGCCGTGTGTTGTC
Organism: Macrotis lagotis; assembly: GCF_037893015.1. Taxonomy (NCBI): domain Eukaryota; kingdom Metazoa; phylum Chordata; class Mammalia; order Peramelemorphia; family Peramelidae; genus Macrotis; species Macrotis lagotis. Next base: position 482,465 of record NW_027421943.1, read on the forward strand.
GTGCCTTAGCCTTGTTTCCCCTTGCCGTTGCGTGCCTTTTGTTACACTTGCCTTGCCTGGCTTTGCCTTGCCTTCCTTTCCTTCCGTTACTCTTTCCTTGCCTTGCCGTGCATTGCCTAGCCCTGCGTTGTCTTGCCTTAGACTTGGTACCCCTTGCCGTGCCGTTCCTTCCGTTACCCTTGCCTTCCCTTGCTTTCCCTTGCCTTCCTTGCGTTCCGTTACTCTTTGGTTGCTTTCCGTGCATTGCCTAGCCTTGCGTTGTCATGCCTTAGGCTTGCCTCGCCTGACCGTGCTTTCCCATGCGTTACCCTTTCCTTGCCTTGCCGTGCATTGCCTAGCGTGCGTTGTCGTGCCTTAGACTTGTTTCCCCTTGCCGTGCCGTTCCTTCCGTTACACTTGCCTTTCTTCGCTTTCCCTTGCCTTCCTTACCTTCCGTTACTCTTTGCTTGCCTTCCGTGCATTGCCTAGCCTTGCGTTGTCGTGCCTTAGCCTTATCTCGCCTGACCGTGCCTTCATTTGCTTTAAGCTTTCCTTGCATTGTCGTGCATTGCCTAGCCTTGCGTTGTCGTGCATTAGCCTTGCCTAGCCTCACCGTGCCTTGCCTTGCGTTACCCTTTCCTTGCCTTGTCGTGCATTGCCTAGCCGTGCGTTGTCGTGCCTTAGCCTTGTTTCCCCTTACCGTGGCGTGCCTTTTGTTACAATTGCCTTTCCTGGCTTTGACTTGCCTTCCTTTCCTTCCGTTACTCTTTCCTTGCCTTGCCGTGCATTGCCTAGCCTTGCATTGTCGTGCCTTATCCTTGCCTCACCTGACCGTGCCTTCCCCTGCGTTACCCTTTCCTTGCCTTGCCGTGCATTGCCTAACCCTGCGTTGCCGTGCCTTAGCCTTGTTACCCCTTGCCGTGCCGTTCCTTCCGTTACCCTTGCCTTCCCTTTCTTTCCCTTGACTTCCTTGCGTTCCGTTACTCTTTGCTTCCTTTCCGTGCATTGCCTAGCCTTGCGTTGTCATGCCTTAGCCTTGCCTCGCCTGACCGTGCTTTCCCATGCGTTACCCTTTCCTTGCCTTGCCGTGCATTGCCTAGCCGTGCGTTGTCATGCCTTAGCCTTGTTACCCCCTTGCCGTGCCGTTCCTTCCGTTACCCTTGCCTTCCCTTTCTTTCCCTTGACTTCCTTGCGTTCCGTTACTCTTTGCTTCCTTTCCGTGCATTGCCTAGCCTTGCGTTGTCATGCCTTAGCCTTGCCTCGCCTGACCGTGCTTTCCCATGCGTTACCCTTTCCTTGCCTTGCCGTGCATTGCCTAGCCGTGCGTTGTCGTGCCTTAGCCTTGTTTCCCCTTGCCGTGCCGTTCCTTCAGTTACACTTGCCTTTCCTTCCTTTCCCTTGCCTTCCTTACCTTCCGTTACTCTTTGCTTGCCTTCCGTGCATTGTCTAGCCTTGCGTTGTTGTGCCTTAGCCTTGCCTCGCCTAAACGTGATTTCCCATGCGTTGCCCTTTCCTTGCCTTGCCGTGCATTGCCTAGCCTGCGTTGCCGTGCCTTAGCCTTGTTTCCCCTTGCCGTGCCGTTCCTTCCGTTAGCCTGGCCTTTCCTTCCTTTTCCTTGCCTTGCTTACCTTCCGTTACTCTTTGCTTGCCTTCCCTGAATTTGCTAGCCTTGCGTTGTCGTGCCTTAGCCTTATCTCTCCTGACCTTGCCTTCCTTTGCTTTAAGCTTTCCTTGCATTGTCGTGCATCGCCTAGCCTTGCGTTTTCGTGCATTAGCCTTGCCTATCCTCACCGTGCCATTCCTTGCGTTACCCTTTGCTTGCCTTGCCGTGCATTGCCTAGCCGTGCCTTGTCGTGCCTTAGCCTTTTTTCCCCTTGCCGTGCGGTTCCTTCCGTTACACTTGCCTTTCTTTGCTTTCCCTTTCCTTCCTTACCTTCCGTTTCTCTTTCCTTGCCTTCCGTGCATTGCCTAGCCTTCGGTTGTCGTGCCTTATCCTTGCCTCATCTGACCGTGCCTTCCCCTGCGTTACCCTTTCCTTGCCTTGCCGTGCATTGCCTAGCGTGCGTTGTCGTGCCTTAGCCTTGTTTCCCCTTGCCGTGCCGTTCCTTCCGTTACCATTGCCTTTCCTTGCTTTCCCTTGCCTTCCTTACCTTCCGTTACTCTTTGCTTGCCTTCCCTGCATTGCCTAGCCTTGCGTTGTCGTGCCTTAGCCTTATCTAGCCTGACCGTGCCTTCCTTTGCTTTAAGCTTTCCTTGCATTGTCGTGCATTGCCTAGCCTTGCGTTGTGGTGCATTAACCTTGCCTAGCCTCACCGTGCATTGCCTTGCGTTACCCTTTCCTTGCCTTGCCGTGCATTGCCTAGCCCTGCGTTGTCGTGCCTTAGCCTTGGTTCCCCTTGCCGTGCCGTGCCTTTTGTTACACTTGCCTTGCCTTGCTTTGCCTTGCCTTCCTTGCCTTCCGTTACTCTTTGCTTGCCTTCCGTGCATTGCCTAGCCTTGCGTTGTCGTGCCTTAGCCTTGCCTCGCCTGAACGTGCTTTCCCATGCGTTACCCTTTCCTTGCCTTGCCGTGCATTGCCCAGCCTGCGTTGCCGTGCCTTAGCCTTGTTTCCCCTTGCCGTGCAATTCCTTCCGTTACCCTTGCCTTTCCTTGCTTTTCCTTGCCTTGCTTACCTTCCATTACTCTTTGCTTCCCTTCCCTGCATTGCCTAGCCTTGCGTTGTCGTGCCTTAGCCTTATCTCGCCTGACCGTGCCTTCCTTTGCTTTAAGCTTTCCTTGCATTGTCGTGCATTGCCTAGCCTTGCGTTGTCGTGCATTAGCCTTGCCTTGCCTCAACGTGCCTTGCCTTGCGTTACCCTTTCCTTGCCTTGCCATGCATTGCCTAGCCGTGCGTTGTCGTGCCTTAGCCTTGTTTCTCCTTGCCGTGGCGTGCCTTTTGTTACACTTGCCTTTCCTGGCTTTGACTTGCCTTCCTTTCCTTCCGTTACTCTTTCCTTGCCTTGCCGTGCATTGCCTAGCCTTGCATTGTCGTGCCTTATCCTTGCCTCACCTGACCGTGCCTTCCCCTGCGTTACCCTTTCCTTGCCTTGCCGTGCATTGCCTAACCCTGCGTTGCCGTGCCTTAGCCTTGTTACCCCTTGCCGTGCCGTTCCTTCCGTTACCCTTGCCTTCCCTTTCTTTCCCTTGACTTCCTTGCGTTCCGTTACTCTTTGCTTGCTTTCCGTGCATTGCCTAGCCTTGCGTTGTCATGCCTTAGCCTTGCCTCGCCTGACCGTGCTGTCCCATGCGTTACCCTTTCCTTGCCTTGCCTTGCATTGCCTAGCCGTGCGTTGTCGTGCCTTAGCCTTGTTTCCCCTTGCCGTGCCGTTCCTTCCGTTACACTTGCCTTTCCTTCCTTTCCCTTGCCTTCCTTACCTTCCGTTACTCTTTGCTTGCCTTCCGTGCATTGCCTAGCCTTGCGTTGTCGTGCCTTAGCCTTATCTCGCCTGACCGTGCTTTCCCTTGCGTTACCCTTTCCTTGCCTTGCCGTGCATTGCCTAGCCTGCGTTGCCGTGCCTTAGCCTTGTTTCCCCTTGCCGTGCCGTTCCTTCCGTTACCCTGGCCTTTCCTTCCTTTTCCTTGCCTTGCTTACCTTCCGTTACCCTTTGCTTGCCTTCCCTGAATTGCCTAGCCTTGCGTTGTCGTGCCTTAGCCTTATCTCCCCTGACCTTGCCTTCCTTTGCTTTAAGGTTTCCTTGCATTGTCGTGCATTGCCTAGCCTTGCGTTGTCGTGCATTAACCTTGCCTAGCCTCACCGTGCCTTGCCTTGCGTTACCCTTTCCTTGCCTTGCCGTGCATTTCCTAGCCGTGTGTTGTCGTGCCTTAGCCTTGTTACCCCTTGCCGTGCCGTTCCTTCCGTTACCCTTGCCTTCCCTTGCTTTCCCTTTCCTTCCTTGCCTTCCGTTACTCTTTGCTTGCCTTCCGTGCATTGCCTAGCCTTGCGTTGTCGTGCCTTAGCCTTGCCTCGCCTGACCGTGCCTTGCCTTGCGTTACCATTTACTTGCCTGGCCGTGCATTGCCTAGCCGTGCGTTGCCGTGCCTTAGCCTTGTCTTGCCTTACCGTGCCTTGCCTTGCGTTACCCTTTCCTTGCCTGGCCGTGCATTGCCTAGCCGTGCGTTGCCGTGCCTTAGCCTTGTTTCCCCTTGCCGTGCCTTGCCTTTTGTTACACATGCCTTGCCTTGCTTTGCCTTGCCTTCCTTTCCTTCCGTTACTCTTTCCTTGCCTAGCCCTGGACTGCCTAGCCTTGCGTTGTCGTGCATTAGCCTTGCCTCCCCAAACCGTGCCTTGCCTTGCGTTACACTTTGCTTGCCTTGCCCTGCATTGCCTAGCCCTGCTTTGTCGTGCCTTAGCCTTGTTTCCCCTTACCGTGCCGTTCCTTCCGTTACCATTGCCTTCCCCTGCTTTCCCTTGCCTTCCTTGCCTTCCGTTACTCTTTGCTTGCCTTCCGTGCATTGCCTAGCCTTGCGTTGTCGTGCCTTAGCCTTGCCTCGCCTGACCGTGCCTTGCCTTGCGTTACCCTTTCCTTGCCTTGCCGTGAATTGCCTAGCCTTGCGTTGTCGTGCATTAGCCTTGCCTCCCCAAACCGTGCCTTGCCTTGCGTTACCCTTTCCTTGCCTTGCCCTGCATTGCCTAGCCCTGTGTTGTCGTGCCTTAGCCTTGTTTCCCCTTGCCGTGCCGTTCCTTCCGTTACCCTTGCCTTGCCTTGCTTTCCCTTGCTTTCCTTGCCTTCCGTTACTCTTTGCTCTCCTTCCGTGCATTGCCTAGCCTTGCGTTGTCGTGCCTTAGCCTTGCCTCGCCTGACAGTGCCTTGCCTTGCGTTACCATTTCCTTGCCTTGCCGTGCATTGCCTAGCCGTCCTTTTTCGTGCATTAGCCTTGCCTTGCTTCACCGTGCCTTGCCTTGCGTTACCCTTTCCTTGCCTGGTCGTGCATTGCCTAGCCGTGCGTTTCCGTTCCTTAGCCTTGTTTCCCCTTGCCGTGCCTTGCCTTTTGTTACACTTGCCTTGCCTTGCTTTGCCTTGCCTTCCTTTCCTTCCGTTACTCTTTGCTTGTCTTCCGTGCATTGCCTAGCCTTGCGTTGTCGTGCATTAGCCTTGCCTCCCCAAACCGTGCCTTGCCTTGCGTTACCCTTTCCTTGCCTTGCCCTGCATTGCCTAGCCCTGTGTTGTCGTGCCTCAGCCTTGTTTCCCCTTACCGTGCCGTTCCTTTCGTTACTCTTGCCTTCCCCTGCTTTCCTTTGCATTCCTTGCCTTCCTTTACTCTTTTCTTGCCTTCCGTGCATTGCCTAGCCGTGCGTTGTCGTGCATCAGCCTTGCCTCGCCTGACCGTGCCTTGCCTTGCGGTACCCTTTCCTTGCCTTGCCGTGTATTGCGTAGCCGTGCGTTGTCGTGCATTTGCCTTGTCTTGCCTCACCGTGCCTTGCCTTGCGTTACCCTTTCCTTGCCTTGCCGTGCATTGCCTAGCCCTGCATTGTCGTGCCTTAGCTTTGTTTCCCCTTACCGTGCCGTTCCTTCCGTTACCCTTGCCTTGCCTTGCTTTCCCTTGCATTCCTTGCATTCCGTAATCTTTGCTTGCCTTCCGTGCATTGCCTAGACTTGCGTTGTCGTGTCTTAGCCTTTTTTCACCATGCCATAGACTTTCTTGCGTTGCCTTGCTTTGCCTTGCCTTCCTTGCCTTCCGTTACTCTTTGCTTGCCTTCCGTGCATTGCCTAGCCTTGCGTGGTCTTGCCTTAGATTTTTTTCACCTTGCCATAGCCTTGCTTGCGTTCCCTTGCTTTGCCTTGCATTCCTTGCCTTCCGTTACTCTTTGCTTCCCTTCAGTTCATTGCCTAGCCTTGCGTTGTCGTGCATTAGCCTTGCCTCCCCAAACCGTGCCTTGCCTTGCGTTACCCTTTCCTTGCATTGCCCTGCATTGCCTCGCCCTGTGTTGTCGTGCCTTAGCCTTGTTTCCCCTTGCCGTGCCGTTCCTTCCGTTAACCTTGCCTTGCCTTGCTTTCCCTTGCTTTCCTTGCCTTCCGTTACTCTTTGCTTTCCTTCCGTGCATTGCCTAGCCTTGCGTTGTCGTGCCTTAGCCTTGCCTCGCCTGACTGTGCCTTGCCTTGCGTTACCCTTTCCTTGCCTTGCCGTGCACTGCCTAGCCTTGCCTTGTCGTGCATTAGCCTTGCCTTGCCTGACCGTGCCTTGCCTGGCGTTACCCTTTCCTTGCCTTGCCGTGAATTGCCTAGCCGTGCGATGTCGTGCCTTAGACTTGTTTCCCCTTGCCGTGCCGTTCCTTCCGTTACCCTTGCCTTGCCTTGATTTCCCTTGCCTTCCTTGGTTTCCGTTACTCTTTGCTTGCCTTCCGTGCATTGCCTAGCCTTGCGCTGTCATGCATTAGCCTTGCCTCGCCTGACCGTGCCGTGCCTTGCGTTACCCTTTCCTTGCCTGGCCGTGCATTGCTTCGCCTTGCGTTGCCGTGCCTTAGCCTTGTTTCCCCTTGCCGTGCCGTGCCTTTTGTTACACTTGCCTTGCCTTGCTTTGCCTTGCCTTCCTTTCCTTCCATTACACTTTCCTTTCCTTGCCGTGCACTGCATAGCCTTGCGTTGTCGTGCATTACCCTTGCCTCGCCTGAACGTGCCTTGCCTTGCGTTACCCTTTCCTTGACTTGCCGTGCATTGCCTAGCCCTGCGTTGTCGTGCCTTAGGCTTGTTTCCCCTTACCGTGCCGTTCCTTCCGTTACCCTTGCCTTCCCCTGCTTTCCCTTGCCCTCCTTGCCTTCCGTTACTCTTTGCTTGCCTTCCGTGCATTGCCTAGCCTTGCGTTGTCGTGCCTTAGCCTTGCCTCGCCTGACCGTGCCTTGCCTTGCGTTACCCTTTCCTTGCCTTGCCGTGCATTGCCTAGCCGTGCGTTGTCGTGCATCAGCTTTGCCTTGCCTCACCGTGCCTTGCCTTCCGTTACACTTTCCTTGCCTTGCCGTGCATTGCCTAGCCGTGCGTTGCCGTGCCTTAGCCTTGTTTCCCCTTGCCGTGCCGTTCCTTCCGTTACCCTTGCCTTGCCTTGCTTTCCCTTGCCTTCCTTGCATTCCGTTACTCTTTGCTTGCCTTCCGTGCATTGCCTAGCCTTGCGTGGTCGTGCCTTAGATTTTTTTCACCTTGACATAGCCTTGCTTGCGTTGCCTTGCTTTGCCTTGCATTCCTTGCCTTCCGTTACTCTTTGCTTGCCTTCCGTGCATTGCCTAGCCATGCGTTGTCGTGCCGTAGCCTTGCCTCCCCTGACCGTGCCTTGCCTTGCGTTACCCTTTCCTTGCCTTGCCGTGAATTGCTAGCCGTGCGTTGTCGTGCATCAGCCTTGCCTTCCCTCACCGTGCCTTGCCTTGCGTTACCCTTTCCTTGCCTTGCCGTGCATTGCCTAGCCGTGCGTTGCCGTGCCTTAGCCTTGTTTCCCCTTGCCGTGCCGTTCCTTCCGTTACCCTTGCCTTGCCTTGCTTTCCCTTGCCTTCCTTGACTTCCGTTACTCTTTGCTTTCCTTCCGTGCATTGCCTAGCCTTGCGTTGTCGTGCCTTAGCCTTGCCTCGCCTGACTGTGCCTTGCCTTGCGTTACCCTTTCCTTGCCTTGCCGTGCACTGCCTAGCCTTGCCTTGTCGTGCATTAGCCTTCCCTTGCCTGACCGTGCCTTGCCTGGCGTTACCCTTTCCTTGCCTTGGCTTGAATTGCCTAGCCGTGCGTTGTCGTGCCTTAGCCTTGTTTCCCCTTGCCGTGCCGTGCCTTTTGTTACACTTGCCTTGCCTTGCTTTGCCTTGCCTTCCTTTCCTTCCGTTACTCTTTCATTTCCTAGCCGTGCACTGCCTAGCCTTGCGATGTCGTGGATTAGTTTTGCCTCGCCTGACAGTGCCTTGCCTTGCGTTACCCCTTTCCTTGCCTTGCCGTGCATTGCCTAGCCCTGCGTTGCCGTGCCTTAGCCTTGTTTCCTCTTGCCGAGCCATTCCTTCCGTTACCCTTCCCTTGCCTTGGTTTCCCTTGCCTTCCTTGCGTTCCGTTACTCTTTGCTTGCCTTCTGTGCATTGCCTAGCCTTGCGTTGTCGTGCCTTAGCCTTGCCTCTCCTGACCGTCGCCTTGCCTTGCGGTACCCTTTCCTTGCCTTGCCGTGCATTGCCTAGCCGTGCGTTGTCGTGCATTTGTCTTGTCTTGCGTCACCGTGCCTTGCCTTGCGTTACCCTTTCCTTGCCTTGCCGTGCATTGCCTAGCCCTGCATTGTCGTGCCTTAGCTTTGTTTCCCCCTTACCGTGCCGTTCCTTCCGTTACCCTTGCCTTGCCTTGCTTTCCCTTGCCTTCCTTGCCTTCCGTTACTCTTTGCTTGCCTTCCGTGCATTGCCTAGCCTTGCGTTGTCGTGTCTTAGCCTTTTTTCACCTTGCCATAGCCTTGCTTGCGTTGCCTTGCTTTGCCTTGCCTTCCTTGCCTTCCGTTACTCCTTGCTTGCCTTCCGTGCATTGCCTAGCCTTGCGTGGTCGTGCCTTAGCCTTTTTTCTCCTTGCCATATCCTTGCTTGCGTTGCCTTGCTTTGCCTTGCATTCCTTGCCTTCCCTTACTCGTTGCTTGCCTTCCGTGCATTGCCTAGCCTTGCGTTGTCGTGCATTAGCCTTGCCTCCCCAAACCGTGCCTTGCCTTGCGTTACCCTTTCCTTGCCTTGCCGTGCATTGCCTAGCCTTGCGTTGCCGTGCCTTAGCCTTGTTTCCCCCTTGCCGTGGCCGTGCTTTTGGTTACACTTGCCTTGCCTTGCTTTCCCTTGCCTTCCTTGCCTTCCGTTACTCTTTGCTTGCCTTCCGTGAATTGCCTAGCCTTGCGTTGTCGTGCATTAGCCTTGCCTCCCCAAACCGTGCCTTGCCTTGCGTTACCCTTTCCTTGCCTTGCCCTGCATTGTCTAGCCCTGTATTGTCGTGCCTTAGCCTTGTTTCCCCTTACCGTGCCGTTCCTTTCGTTACCCTTGCCTTCCCCTGCTTTCCCTTGCCTTCCTTGCCTTCCGTTACTCTTTGCTTGCCTTTCGTGCATTGCCTAGCCTTGCGTTGCCGTGCCTTAGCCTTGTTTCCCTTTGCCGTGCCTTGCCTTTTGTTACACTTGCCTTGCCTTGCTTTGCCTTGCCTTCCTTTCCTTCCGTTACTCTTTCATTTCCTAGCCGTGCACTGCGTAGCCTTGCGTTGTCGTGCATTACCCTTGCCTCGCCTGACCGTGCCTTGCCTTGCGTTACCCTTTCCTTGACTTGCCGTGCATTGCCTAGCCCTGCGTTGTCGTGCCTTAGGCTTGTTTCCCCTTACCGTGCCGTTTCTTCCGTTACCCTTGCCTTCCCCTGCTTTCCCTTGCCCTCCTTGCCTTCCGTTACTCTTTGCTTGCCTTCCGTGCATTGCCTAGCCTTGCGTTGTCGTGCCTTAGCCTTGCCTCGCCTGACTGTGCCTTGCCTTGCGTTACCCTTTCCTTGCCTTGCCGTGCACTGCCTAGCCTTGCCTTGTCGTGCATTAGCCTTGCCTTGCCTGACCGTGCCTTGCCTTGCGTTACCCTTTCCTTGCCTTGCCGTGCATTGCCTAGCCGTGCGTTGTCGTGCCTTAGCCTTGTTTCCCCTTGCCGTGCCGTTCCTTCCGTTACCCTTGCCTTGCCTTGCTTTGCCTTGCATTCCTTGCCTTCCGTTACTCTTTGCTTGCCTTCCGTGCATTGCCTAGCCTTGCGCTGTCATGCATTAGCCTTGCCTCGCCTGACCGTGCCGTGCCTTGCGTTACCCTTTCCTTGCCTGGCCGTGCATTGCTTAGCCTTGCGTTGCCGTGCCTTAGCCTTGTTTCCCCTTGCCGTGCCGTGCCTTTTGTTACACTTGCCTTGCCTTGCTTTGCCTTGCCTTCCTTTCCTTCCGTTACTCTTTCATTTCCTAGCCGTGCACTGCGTAGCCTTGCGTTGTCGTGCATTACCCTTGCCTCGCCTGACCGTGCCTTGCCTTGCGTTACCCTTTCCTTGACTTGCCGTGCATTGCCTAGCCCTGCGTTGTCGTGCCTTAGGCTTGTTTCCCCTTACCGTGCCGTTTCTTCCGTTACCCTTGCCTTCCCCTGCTTTCCCTTGCCCTCCTTGCCTTCCGTTACTCTTTGCTTGCCTTCCGTGCATTGCCTAGCCTTGCGTTGTCGTGCCTTAGCCTTGCCTCGCCTGACCGTGCCTTGCCTTGCGTTACCCTTTCCTTGCCTTGCCGTGCATTGCCTAGCCGTGCGTTGTCGTGCATCAGCTTTGCCTTGCCTCACCGTGCCTTGCCTTCCGTTACACTTTCCTTGCCTTGCCGTGCATTGCCTAGCCGTGCGTTGCCGTGCCTTAGCCTTGTTTCCCCTTGCCGTGCCGTTCCTTCCGTTACCCTTGCCTTGCCTTGCTTTCCCTTGCCTTCCTTGCATTCCGTTACTCTTTGCTTGCCTTCCGTGCATTGCCTAGCCTTGCGTGGTCGTGCCTTAGATTTTTTTTCACCTTGCCATAGCCTTGCTTGCGTTGCCTTGCTTTGCCTTGCCTTCCTTGCCTTCCGTTACTCTTTGCTTGCCTTCCGTGCATTGCCTAGCCTTGCGTTGTCGTGCCGTAGCCTTGCCTCCCCTGACCGTGCCTTGCCTTGCGTTACCCTTTCCTTGCCTTGCCGTGCATTGCCTAGCCTTGCGTTGTCGTGCATTAGCCTTGCCTTGCCTGACCGTGCCTTGCCTGGCGTTACCCTTTCCTTGCCTGGTCGTGCATTGCCTAGCCGTGCGTTTCCGTTCCTTAGCCTTGTTTCCCCTTGCCGTGCCTTGCCTTTTGTTACACTTGCCTTGCCTTGCTTTGCCTTGCCTTCCTTTCCTTCCGTTACTCTTTGCTTGTCTTCCGTGCATTGCCTAGCCTTGCGTTGTCGTGCATTAGCCTTGCCTCCCCAAACCGTGCCTTGCCTTGCGTTACCCTTTCCTTGCCTTGCCCTGCATTGCCTAGCCCTGTGTTGTCGTGCCTCAGCCTTGTTTCCCCTTACCGTGCCGTTCCTTTCGTTACTCTTGCCTTCCCCTGCTTTCCTTTGCATTCCTTGCCTTCCTTTACTCTTTTCTTGCCTTCCGTGCATTGCCTAGCCGTGCGTTGTCGTGCATCAGCCTTGCCTCGCCTGACCGTGCCTTGCCTTGCGGTACCCTTTCCTTGCCTTGCCGTGTATTGCGTAGCCGTGCGTTGTCGTGCATTTGCCTTGTCTTGCCTCACCGTGCCTTGCCTTGCGTTACCCTTTCCTTGCCTTGCCGTGCATTGCCTAGCCCTGCATTGTCGTGCCTTAGCTTTGTTTCCCCTTACCGTGCCGTTCCTTCCGTTACCCTTGCCTTGCCTTGCTTTCCCTTGCATTCCTTGCATTCCGTAATCTTTGCTTGCCTTCCGTGCATTGCCTAGACTTGCGTTGTCGTGTCTTAGCCTTTTTTCACCATGCCATAGACTTTCTTGCGTTGCCTTGCTTTGCCTTGCCTTCCTTGCCTTCCGTTACTCTTTGCTTGCCTTCCGTGCATTGCCTAGCCTTGCGTGGTCGTGCCTTAGATTTTTTTCACCTTGCCATAGCCTTGCTTGCGTTCCCTTGCTTTGCCTTGCATTCCTTGCCTTCCGTTACTCTTTGCTTCCCTTCAGTTCATTGCCTAGCCTTGCGTTGTCGTGCATTAGCCTTGCCTCCCCAAACCGTGCCTTGCCTTGCGTTACCCTTTCCTTGCATTGCCCTGCATTGCCTCGCCCTGTGTTGTCGTGCCTTAGCCTTGTTTCCCCTTGCCGTGCCGTTCCTTCCGTTAACCTTGCCTTGCCTTGCTTTCCCTTGCTTTCCTTGCCTTCCGTTACTCTTTGCTTTCCTTCCGTGCATTGCCTAGCCTTGCGTTGTCGTGCCTTAGCCTTGCCTCGCCTGACTGTGCCTTGCCTTGCGTTACCCTTTCCTTGCCTTGCCGTGCACTGCCTAGCCTTGCCTTGTCGTGCATTAGCCTTGCCTTGCCTGACCGTGCCTTGCCTGGCGTTACCCTTTCCTTGCCTTGCCGTGAATTGCCTAGCCGTGCGATGTCGTGCCTTAGACTTGTTTCCCCTTGCCGTGCCGTTCCTTCCGTTACCCTTGCCTTGCCTTGATTTCCCTTGCCTTCCTTGGTTTCCGTTACTCTTTGCTTGCCTTCCGTGCATTGCCTAGCCTTGCGCTGTCATGCATTAGCCTTGCCTCGCCTGACCGTGCCGTGCCTTGCGTTACCCTTTCCTTGCCTGGCCGTGCATTGCTTCGCCTTGCGTTGCCGTGCCTTAGCCTTGTTTCCCCTTGCCGTGCCGTGCCTTTTGTTACACTTGCCTTGCCTTGCTTTGCCTTGCCTTCCTTTCCTTCCGTTACTCTTTCATTTCCTAGCCGTGCACTGCATAGCTTTGCGTTGTCGTGCATTACCCTTGCCTCGCCTGAACGTGCCTTGCCTTGCGTTACCCTTTCCTTGACTTGCCGTGCATTGCCTAGCCCTGCGTTGTCGTGCCTTAGGCTTGTTTCCCCTTACCGTGCCGTTTCTTCCGTTACCCTTGCCTTCCCCTGCTTTCCCTTGCCCTCCTTGCCTTCCGTTACTCTTTGCTTGCCTTCCGTGCATTGCCTAGCCTTGCGTTGTCGTGCCTTAGCCTTGCCTCGCCTGACCGTGCCTTGCCTTGCGTTACCCTTTCCTTGCCTTGCCGTGCATTGCCTAGCCGTGCGTTGTCGTGCATCAGCTTTGCCTTGCCTCACCGTGCCTTGCCTTCCGTTACACTTTCCTTGCCTTGCCGTGCATTGCCTAGCCGTGCGTTGCCGTGCCTTAGCCTTGTTTCCCCTTGCCGTGCCGTTCCTTCCGTTACCCTTGCCTTGCCTTGCTTTCCCTTGCCTTCCTTGCATTCCGTTACTCTTTGCTTGCCTTCCGTGCATTGCCTAGCCTTGCGTGGTCGTGCCTTAGATTTTTTTCACCTTGACATAGCCTTGCTTGCGTTGCCTTGCTTTGCCTTGCATTCCTTGCCTTCCGTTACTCTTTGCTTGCCTTCCGTGCATTGCCTAGCCATGCGTTGTCGTGCCGTAGCCTTGCCTCCCCTGACCGTGCCTTGCCTTGCGTTACCCTTTCCTTGCCTTGCCGTGAATTGCTAGCCGTGCGTTGTCGTGCATCAGCCTTGCCTTCCCTCACCGTGCCTTGCCTTGCGTTACCCTTTCCTTGCCTTGCCGTGCATTGCCTAGCCGTGCGTTGCCGTGCCTTAGCCTTGTTTCCCCTTGCCGTGCCGTTCCTTCCGTTACCCTTGCCTTGCCTTGGTTTCCCTTGCCTTCCTTGCCTTCCGTTACTCTTTGCTTGCCTTCCGTGCATTGCCTAGCCTTGCGTTGTCGTGCCTTAGCCTTGCCTCGCCTGACTGTGCCTTGCCTTGCGTTACCCTTTCCTTGCCTTGCCGTGCACTGCCTAGCCTTGCCTTGTCGTGCATTAGCCTTCCCTTGCCTGACCGTGCCTTGCCTGGCGTTACCCTTTCCTTGCCTTGGCTTGAATTGCCTAGCCGTGCGTTGTCGTGCCTTAGCCTTGTTTCCCCTTGCCGTGCCGTGCCTTTTGTTACACTTGCCTTGCCTTGCTTTGCCTTGCCTTCCTTTCCTTCCGTTACTCTTTCATTTCCTAGCCGTGCACTGCCTAGCCTTGCGATGTCGTGCATTAGTTTTGCCTCGCCTGACAGTGCCTTGCCTTGCGTTACCCTTTCCTTGCCTTGCCGTGCATTGCCTAGCCCTGCGTTGCCGTGCCTTAGCCTTGTTTCCTCTTGCCGAGCCATTCCTTCCGTTACCCTTCCCTTGCCTTGGTTTCCCTTGCCTTCCTTGCGTTCCGTTACTCTTTGCTTGCCTTCTGTGCATTGCCTAGCCTTGCGTTGTCGTGCCTTAGCCTTGCCTCTCCTGACCGTGCCTTGCCTTGCGGTACCCTTTCCTTGCCTTGCCGTGCATTGCCTAGCCGTGCGTTGTCGTGCATTTGTCTTGTCTTGCGTCACCGTGCCTTGCCTTGCGTTACCCTTTCCTTGCCTTGCCGTGCATTGCCTAGCCCTGCATTGTCGTGCCTTAGCTTTGTTTCCCCTTACCGTGCCGTTCCTTCCGTTACCCTTGCCTTGCCTTGCTTTCCCTTGCCTTCCTTGCCTTCCGTTACTCTTTGCTTGCCTTCCGTGCATTGCCTAGCCTTGCGTTGTCGTGTCTTAGCCTTTTTTCACCTTGCCATAGCCTTGCTTGCGTTGCCTTGCTTTGCCTTGCCTTCCTTGCCTTCCGTTACTCCTTGCTTGCCTTCCGTGCATTGCCTAGCCTTGCGTGGTCGTGCCTTAGCCTTTTTTCTCCTTGCCATATCCTTGCTTGCGTTGCCTTGCTTTGCCTTGCATTCCTTGCCTTCCCTTACTCGTTGCTTGCCTTCCGTGCATTGCCTAGCCTTGCGTTGTCGTGCATTAGCCTTGCCTCCCCAAACCGTGCCTTGCCTTGCGTTACCCTTTCCTTGCCTTGCCGTGCATTGCCTAGCCTTGCGCTGTCGTGCATTTTTCCCCTTGCCGTGGCCGTGCTTTTGGTTACACTTGCCTTGCCTTGCTTTCCCTTGCCTTCCTTGCCTTCCGTTACTCTTTGCTTGCCTTCCGTGAATTGCCTAGCCTTGCGTTGTCGTGCATTAGCCTTGCCTCCCCAAACCGTGCCTTGCCTTGCGTTACCCTTTCCTTGCCTTGCCCTGCATTGTCTAGCCCTGTATTGTCGTGCCTTAGCCTTGTTTCCCCTTACCGTGCCGTTCCTTTCGTTACCCTTGCCTTCCCCTGCTTTCCTTTGCATTCCTTGCCTTCCGTTACTCTTTGCTTGCCTTTCGTGCATTACTTCGCCTTGCGTTGCCGTGCCTTAGCCTTGTTTCCCCTTGCCGTGCCGTGCCTTTTGTTACACTTGCCTTGCCTTGCTTTGCCTTGCCTTCCTTTCCTTCCGTTACTCTTTCATTTCCTAGCCGTGCACTGCGTAGCCTTGCGTTGTCGTGCATTACCCTTGCCTCGCCTGAACGTGCCTTGCCTTGCGTTACCCTTTCCTTGACTTGCCGTGCATTGCCTAGCCCTGCGTTGTCGTGCCTTAGGCTTGTTTCCCCTTACCGTGCCGTTTCTTCCGTTACCCTTGCCTTCCCCTGCTTTCCCTTGCCCTCCTTGCCTTCCGTTACTCTTTGCTTGCCTTCCGTGCATTGCCTAGCCTTGCGTTGTCGTGCCTTAGCCTTGCCTCGCCTGACCGTGCCTTGCCTTGCGTTACCCTTTCCTTGCCTTGCCGTGCATTGCCTAGCCGTGCGTTGTCGTGCATCAGCTTTGCCTTGCCTTCCTTGCCTTCCGTTACTCTTTCCTTGCCTTGCCGTGCATTGCCTAGCCGTGCGTTGCCGTGCCCTAGCCTTGTTTCCCCTTGCCGTGCCGTTCCTTCCGTTACCCTTGCCTTGCCTTGCTTTCCCTTGCCTTCCTTGCATTCCGTTACTCTTTGCTTGCCTTCCGTGCATTGCCTAGCCTTGCGTGGTCGTGCCTTAGATTTTTTTCACCTTGACATAGCCTTGCTTGCGTTGCCTTGCTTTGCCTTGCATTCCTTGCCTTCCGTTACTCTTTGCTTGCCTTCCGTGCATGGCCTAGCCATGCGTTGTCGTGCCTTAGCCTTGCCTCCCCTGACCGTGCCTTGCCTTGCGTTACCCTTTCCTTGCCTTGCCGTGAATTGCTAGCCGTGCGTTGTCGTGCATCAGCCTTGCCTTCCCTCACCGTGCCTTGCCTTGCGTTACCCTTTCCTTGCCTTGCCGTGCATTGCCTAGCCGTGCGTTGCCGTGCCTTAGCCTTGTTTCCCCTTGCCGTGCCGTTCCTTCCGTTACCCTTGCCTTGCCTTGCTTTCCCTTGCCTTCCTTGCCTTCCGTTACTCTTTGCTTTCCTTCCGTGCATTGCCTAGCCTTGCGTTGTCGTGCCTTAGCCTTGCCTCGCCTGACTGTGCCTTGCCTTGCGTTACCCTTTCCTTGCCTTGCCGTGCACTGCCTAGCCTTGCGTTGTCGTGCATTAGCCTTGCCTTGCCTGACCGTGCCTTGCCTGGCGTTACCCTTTCCTTGCCTTGGCGTGAATTGCCTAGCCGTGCGTTGTCGTGCCTTAGCCTTGTTTCCCCTTGCCGTGCCGTGCCTTTTGTTACACTTGCCTTGCCTTGCTTTGCCTTGCCTTCCTTTCCTTCCGTTACTCTTTCATTTCCTAGCCGTGCACTGCCTAGCCTTGCGATGTCGTGGATTAGTTTTGCCTCGCCTGACAGTGCCTTGCCTTGCTTTACCCTTTCCTTGCCTTGCCGTGCATTGCCTAACCGTGCGTTGTCGTGCCTTAGCCTTGTTTCCTCTTGCCGTGTCTTCCTTCCGTTACCCTTGCCTTGCCTTGCTTTCCCTTGCATTCCTTGCCTTCCGTTACTCTTTGCTTGCCTTCTGTGCATTGCCTAGCCTTGCGTTGTCGTGCCTTAGCCTTATCTCGCCTGACCGTGCCTTGCCTTGCGGTACCCTTTCCTTGCCTTGCCGTGCATTGCCTAGCCGTGCGTTGTCGTGCATTTGTCTTGTCTTGCGTCACCGTGCCTTGCCTTGCGTTACCCTTTCCTTGCCTTGCCGTGCATTGCCTAGCCCTGCATTGTCGTGCCTTAGCTTTGTTTCCCCTTACCGTGCCGTTCCTTCCGTTACCCTTGCCTTGCCTTGCTTTCCCTTGCCTTCCTTGCCTTCCGTTACTCTTTGCTTGCCTTCCGTGCATTACCTAGCCTTGCGTTGTCGTGTCTTAGCCTTTTTTCACCTTGCCTAGCCTTGCTTGCGTTGCCTTGCTTTGCCTTGCCTTCCTTGCCTTCCGTTACTCCTTGCTTGCCTTCCGTGCATTGCCTAGCCTTGCGTGGTCGTGCCTTAGCCTTTTTTCTCCTTGCCATATCCTTGCTTGCGTTGCCTTGCTTTGCCTTGCATTCCTTGCCTTCCCTTACTCGTTGCTTGCCTTCCGTGCATTGCCTAGCCTTGCGTTGTCGTGCATTAGCCTTGCCTCCCCAAACCGTGCCTTGCCTTGCGTTACCCTTTCCTTGCCTTGCCGTGCATTGCCTAGCCTTGCGTTGCCGTGCCTTAGCCTTGTTTCCCCTTGCCGTGGCCGTGCTTTTGGTTACACTTGCCTTGCCTTGCTTTCCCTTGCCTTCCTTGCCTTCCGTTACTCTTTGCTTGCCTTCCGTGCATTGCCTAGCCTTGCGTTGTCGTGCATTAGCCTTGCCTCCCCAAACCGTGCCTTGCCTTGCGTTACCCTTTCCTTGCCTTGCCCTGCATTGCCTAGCCCTGTATTGTCGTGCCTTAGCCTTGTTTCCCCTTACCGTGCCGTTCCTTTCGTTACCCTTGCCTTCCCCTGCTTTCCTTTGCATTCCTTGCCTTCCGTTACTCTTTTCTTGCCTTTCGTGCATTGCCTAGCCTTGCGTTGTCGTGCCTTACCCTTGCCTCGCCTGACCGTGCCTTGCCTTGCGTTACCCTTTCCTTGCCTTGCCGTGAATTGCCTAGCCATGCGTTGTCGTGCATCAGCCTTGCCTTGCCTCACCGTGCCTTGCCTTGCGTTACCCTTTCCTTGCCTTGCAGTGCATTGCCTAGCCGTGCGTTGTCGTGCCTTAGCCTTGTTTCCCCTTGCCGTGCCGTTCCTTCCGTTACCATTGCCTTGCCTTGCTTTCCCTTGCCTTCCTTGCCTTCCGTTACTCTTTGCTTGCCTTCCGTACATTGCCTAGCCTTGCGTTGTCGTTCCTTCGCCTTGCCTCGCCTGACCGTGCCTTGCCTTGCGGTACCCTTTCCTTGCCTTGCCGTGCATTGCCTAGCCGTGCGTTGTCGTGCATTTGCGTTGTCTTCCCTCACCCTGCCTTGCCTTGCGTTACCCTTTCCTTGCCTTGCCGTGCATTGCCTAGCCCTGCATTGTCATGCGTTAGCTTTGTTTCCCCTTACCGTGCCGTTCCTTCCGTTACCTTTGCCTTGCCTTGCTTTCCCTTGCCTTCCTGGCCTTCCGTTACTCTTTGCTTGCCTTCCGTGCGTTGCCTAGCCTTGCGTTGTCCTGTCTTAGCCTTTTTTCACCTTGCCATAGCCTTGCTTGCGTTGCCTTGCTTTGCCTTGCCTTCCTTGCCTTCCGTTACTCTTTGCTTGCCTTCCGTGCATTGCCTAGCCTTGCGTTGTCGTGCATTACCCTTGAATCACCAAACCGTGCCTTGCCTTGCGTTACCCTTTCCTTGCCTTGCCCTGCATTGCCTAGCAGCGTGTTGTCGTGCCTTAGCCTTGTTTCCCCTAATCGTGCCGTTCCTTTCGTTAACCTTGCCTTCCCCTGCTTTGCTTTGCATTCCTTGCCTTCCGTTACTCTTTGCTTGCCTTCCGTGCATTGCCTAGCCTTGCGTTGTCGTGCCTTAGCCTTGTTTCCCCTTGCCGTGCCGTGCCTGTTGTTACACTTGCCTTGCCATGCTTTGCCTTGCCTTCCTTTCCTTCCGTTACTCTTTCCTTGCCTAGCCGTGCACTGCCTAGCCTTGCGATGTCGTGCATTAGCTTTGCCTCGCGTGACAGTGCCTTGCCTTGCGTTACCCTTTCCTTGCCTAGCCTTGTTTCCCCTTGCCGAGCCGTTCCTTCCGTTACCCTTGCCTTGCCTTGGTTTCCCTTGCCTTCCTTGCGTTCCGTTACTCTTTGCTTGCCTTCCGTGCATTGCCTAGCCTTGCGTTGTCGTGCCTTAGCCTTTTTTCACCTTGCCATAGCCTTGCTTGCGTTGCCTTGCTTTGCCTTGCCTTCCTTGCCTTCCGTTACTCTTTGCTTGCCTTCCGTGCATTGCCTAGCCTTGCGTAGTCGTGCCTTAGCCTTTTTTCACCTTGCCATGGCCTTGCTTGCGTTGCCTTGCTTTGCCTTGCATTCCTTGCCTTCCGTTACTCTTTGCTTGCCTTCCGTGCATTGCCTAGCCTTGCGTTGTCGTGCATTAGCCTTGCCTCCCCAAACCGTGCCTTGCCTTGCGTTACCCTTTCCTTGCCTTGCCCTGCATTGCCTAGCCCTGTGTTGTCGTGCCTTAGCCTTGTTTCCCCTTGCCGTGCCGTTCCTTCCGTTACCCTTGCCTTGCCTTGCTTTCCCTTGATTTCCTTGCCTTCCGTTACTCTTTGCTTTCCTTCCGTGCATTGCCTAGCCTTGCGTTGTCGTGCCTTAGCCTTGCCTCGCCTGACAGTGCCTTGCCTTGCGTTACCCTTTCCTTGCCTTGCCGTGCATTGCCTAGCCTTGCGTTGTCGTGCATTAGCCTTGCCTTGCCTGACCGTGCCTTGCCTGGCGTTACCCTTTCCTTGCCTTGCCGTGCATTGCCTAGCCGTGCGTTGTCGTGCCTTAGCCTTGTTTCCCCTTGCCGTGCCGTTCCTTCCGTTACCCTTGCCTTGCCTTGCTTTCCCTTGCTTTCCTTGCCTTCCGTTACTCTTTGCTTGCCTTCCGTGCATTGCCTAGCCTTGCGTTGTCGTGCCTTAGCCTTGCCTCGCCTGACAGTGCCTTGCCTTGCGTTACCCTTTCCTTGCCTTGCCGTGCACTGCCTAGCCTTGCGTTGTCGTGCCTTAGCCTTGCCTTGCCTGACCGTGCCTTGCCTGGTGTTACCCTTACCTTGCCTTGCCGTGCATTGCCTAGCCGTGCGTTGTCGTGCCTTAGCCGTGTTTCCCCTTGCCGTGCTGTTCCTTCCGTTACCCTTGCCTTGCCTTGCTTTCCCTTGCCTTCCTTGGTTTCCGTTACTCTTTGCTTGCCTTCCGTGCATTGCCTAGCCTTGCGCTGTCGTGCATTAGCCTTGCCTTGCCTCACAGTGCCTTGCCTTGCGTTACCTTTTCCTTGGCTGGCCGTGCATTGCCTAGCCGTGCGTTGTGGTGCCTTAGCCTTGTTTCACCTTGCCATAGACTTGCTTGCTTTGCCTTGCTTTGCCTTGCCTTCCTTCCATTCCGTTAGTCTTTGCTTGCCTTCCGTGCATTGCCTAGCCTTGCGTTGTCGTGCCTGAGCCTTTTTTCACCTTGCCATAGCCTTGTTTGCGTTGCCTTGCTTTGCGTTGCATTCCTTGCCTTCCGTTACTCTTTGCTTGCCTTCCGTCCATTGCCTAGCCTTGCGTTGTCGAGCCTTAGCCAAGCTTCACCTAACCGTGCCTTGCTTTGCGTTACCCTTTCCTTGCCTTGCCGTGCATTGCCTAGCCTTGCGTTGCCGTGCCTTAGCCTTGTTTCCCCTTGCCGTGCCGTTCCTTCCGTTACCCTTGCCTTGCCTTGCTTTCCCTTGCCTTCCTTGCCTTCCGTTACTCTTTGCTTGCCTTCCGTGCATTGCCTAGCCTTGCTTGCCTTGCCGTGCATTGCCTAGCCGTGCGTTGTCGTGCCTTAGCCTTGTTTCCCCTTGCCGTGCCGTTCCTTCCGTTACCCTTGCCTTGCCTTGCTTTCCCTTGCCTTCCTTGCCTTCCGTTACTCTTTGCTTGCCTTCCGTGCATTGCCTAGCCTTGCGTTGTCGTGCATTAGCCTTGCCTCGCCTGACAGTGCCTTGCCTTGCGTTACCCTTTCCTTGCCTTGCCGTGCATTGCCTAGCCCTGCGTTGTCGTGCCTTAGCCTTGTTTCCCCTTGCCGTGCCGTTCCTTTCGTTACCCTTGCCTTCCCCTGCTTTCCTTTGCATTCCTTGCCTTCCGTTACTCTTTGCTTGCCTTCCGTGCATTGCCTAGCCTTGCGTTGTCGTGCCTTACCCTTGCCTCGCCTGACCGTGCCTTGCCTTGCGTTACCCTTTCCTCCCCTTGCCGTGCATTGCCTAGCCTTGCGTTGTCGTGCATTAGCCTTGCCTTGCCTCACCGTGCCTTGCCTTGCGTTACCCTTTCCTTGCCTTGCCGTGCATTGCCTAGCCGTGCGTTGTCGTGGCTTAACCTTGTTTCCCCTTGCCGTGCCGTTCCTTCCGTTACCCTTGCCTTGCCTTGCTTTCCCTTGCCTTCCTTGCCTTCCGTTACTCTTTGCTTGCCTTCCGTAGCCTTGCCTCGCCTGACCGTGCCTTGCCTTGCGTTAACTTTTCCTTGGCTGCCCGTGCATTGCCTAGCCGTGCGTTGTGGTGCCTTAGCCTTGTTTCACCTTGCCATAGCCTTGCTTGCTTTGCCTTGCTTTGCCTTGCCTACCTTCCATTCCGTTACTCTTTGCTTGCCTTCCGTGCATTGCCTAACCTTGCGCTGTCGTGCCTTAGCCTTTTTTCACCTTGCCATAGCCTTGCTTGCGTTGCCTTGCTTTGCCTTGCATTCCTTGCCTTCCGTTACTCTTTGCTTGCCTTCCGTGCATTGCCTAGCCTTGCGTTGTCGTGTCTTAGCCTTTTTTCACCTTGCCATAGCCTTGCTTGCGTTGCCTTGCTTTGCCTTGCCTTCCTTGCCTTCCGTTACTCTTTGCTTGCCTTCCGTGCATTGCCTAGCCTTGCGTTGTCGTGTCTTAGCCTTGCCTCGCCTAACCGTGCCTTGCCGTGCGTTACCTTTTCCTTGCCTGGCCGTGCATTGCCTAGCCGTGCGTTGCCGTGCCTTAGCCTTGTTTCCCCTTGCCGTGCCTTGCCTTTTGTTACACTTGCCTTGCCTTGCTTTGCCTTGCCTTCCTTTCCTTCTGTTACTCTTTCCTTGCCTAGCCGTGCACTGCCTAGTCTTGCGTTGTCGTGCATTAGCCTTGCCTCCCCAAACCGTGCCTTGCCTTGCGTTACCTTTTCCTTGCCTTGCCCTGCATTGCCTAGCCCTGTGTTGTCGTGCCTTAGTCTTGTTTGCCCTTACCGTGCCGTTCCTTCCGTTACCATTGCCTTCCCCTGCTTTCCCTAGCCTTCCTTGCCTTCCGTTACTCTTTGCTTGCCTTCCGTGCATTGCCTAGCCTTGCGTTGTCGTGCCTTAGCCTTGCCTCGCCTGACCGTGCCTTGCCTTGCGTTACCCTTTCCTTGCCTTGCCGTGCATTGCCTAGCCTTGCGTTGTCGTGCATTAGCCTTGCCTTGCCTGACCGTGCCTTGCCTTGCGTTACCCTTTCCTTGCCTTGCCGTGCATTGCCTAGCCGTGCGTTGTCGTGCCTTAGCCTTGTTTCCCCTTGCCGTGCCGTTCCTTCCGTTACTCTTGCCTTCCCCTGCTTTCCTTTGCATTCCTTGCCTTCCTTTACTCTTTGCTTGCCTTCCGTGCATTGCCTAGCCATGCGTTGTCGTGCATTAGCCTTGCCTTGCCTGACCGTGCCTTGCCTTGCGTTACCCTTTCCTTGCCTTGCCGTGCATTGCCTAGCCGTGCGTTGTCGTGCATTAGCCTTGCCTTGCCTCACCGTGCCTTGCCTTGCGTTACCCTTTCCTTGCCTAGCCGTGCACTGCCTAGCCTTGCGATGTCGTGCATTAGCTTTGCCTCGCCTGACAGTGCCTTGCCTTGCGTTACCCTTTCCTTGCCTTGCCGTGCACTGCCTAGCCCTGCGTTGTCGTGCCTTAGCCTTGTTTCCCCTTACCGTGCCGTTCCTTCCGTTACCCTTGCCTTGCCTTGCTTTCCCTTGCCTTCCTTGCCTTCCGTTACTCTTTGCTTGCCTTCCGTGCATTGCCTAGCCTTGCGTTGTCGTGTCTTAGCCTTTTTTCACCTTGCCATAGCCTTGCTTGCGTTGCCTTGCTTTGCCTTGCCTTCCTTGCCTTCCGTTACTCTTTGCTTGCCTTCTGTGCATTGCCTAGCCTTGCGTTGTCGTGCCTTAGCCTTTTTTCACCTTGCCATAGCCTTGCTTGCGTTGCCTTGCTTTGCCTTGCATTCCTTGCCTTCCGTTACTCTTTGCTTGCCTTCCGTGCATTGCCTAGCCTTGCGTTGTCGTGCATTAGCCTTGCCTCCCCAAACCGTGCCTTGCCTTGCGTTACCCTTTCCTTGCCTTGCCCTGCATTGGCTAGCCCTGTGTTGTCGTGCCTTAGCCTTGTTTCCCCTTGCCGTGCCGTTCCTTCCGTTACCCTTGCCTTGCCTTGCTTTCCCTTGCTTTCCTTGCCTTCCGTTACTCTTTGCTTTCCTTCCGTGCATTGCCTAGCCTTGCGTTGTCGTGCCTTAGCCTTGCCTCGCCTGACAGTGCCTTGCCTTGCGTTACCCTTTCCTTGCCTTGCCGTGCACTGCCTAGCCTTGCCTTGTCGTGCATTAGCCTTGCCTTGCCTGACCGTGCCTTGCCTGGTGTTACCCTTGCCTTGCCTTGCCGTGCATTGCCTATCCGTGCGTTGTCGTGCCTTAGCCTTGTTTCCCCTTGCCGTGCCGTTCCTTCCGTTACCCTTGCCTTGCCTTGCTTTCCCTTGCTTTCCTTGCCTTCCGTTACTCTTTGCTTGCCTTCCGTGCATTGCCTAGCCTTGCGTTGTCGTGCATTAGCCTTGCCTCGCCTGACCGTGCCTTGCCTTGCGTTACCCTTTCCTTGCCTTGCCGTGCACTGCCTAGCCTTGCCTTGTCGTGCATTAGCCTTGCCTTGCCTCACCGTGCCTTGCCTGGTGTTACCCTTGCCTTTCCTTGCCGTGCATTGCCTAGCCGTGCGTTGTCGTGCCTTAGCCGTGTTTCCCCTTGCCGTGCTGTTCCTTCCGTTACCCTTGCCTTGCCTTGCTTTCCCTTGCCTTCCTTGGTTTCCGTTACTCTTTGCTTGCCTTCCGTGCATTGCCTAGCCTTGCGCTGTCGTGCATTAGCCTTGCCTTGCCTAACCGTGCCTTGCCTTGCGTTACCCTTTCCTTGCCTTGCCGTGCATTGCCTAGCCCTCTGTTGTCGTGCCTTAGCCTTGTTTCCCCTTACCGTGCCGTTCCTTTCGTTACCCTTGCCTTCCCCTGCTTTCCTTTGCATTCCTTGCCTTCCGTTACTCTTTGCTTGCCTTCCGTGCATTGCCTAGCCTTGCGTTGTCGTGCCTTAGCCTTGTTTCCCCTTGCCGTGCCGTGCCTGTTGTTACACTTGCCTTGCCATTCTTGGCCTTGCCTTCCTTTCATTCCGTTACTCTTTCCTTGCCTAGCCGTGTACTGCCTAGCCTTGCGATGTCGTGCATTAGCTTTGCCTCGCCTGACAGTGCCTTGCCTTGCGTTACCATTTCCTTGCCTTGCCGTGCATTGCCTAGCCGTGCGTTGCCGTGCCTTAGCCTTGTTTCCCCTTGCCGTGCCGTTCCTTCCGTTACCCTTGCCTTGCCTTGCTTTCCCTTGCCTTCCTTGCCTTCCGTTACTCTTTGCTTGCCTTCCTTGCATTGCCTAGCCTTGCGTTGTCGTGCATTAGCCTTGCCTCGCCTGACCGTGCCTTGCCTTGCGTTACCCTTTCCTTGACTTGCTGCGCACTGCCTAGCCTTGCCTTGTCGGGCATTAGCCTTGCCTTGCCTGACCGTGCCTTGCCTGGCGTTACCCTTTCCTTGCCTTGCCGTGCATTGCCTAGCCGTGCGTTGTCGTGCCTTAGCCTTGTTTCCCCTTGCCGTGCCGTTCCTTCCGTTACCCTTGCCTTGCCTTGCTTTCCCTTGCCTTCCTTGGTTTCCGTTACTCTTTACTTGCCTTCCGTGCATTGCCTAGCCTTGCGCTGTCGTGCATTAGCCTTGCCTTGCCTCACAGTGCCTTGCCTTGCGTTACCTTTTCCTTGACTGGCCGTGCATTGTCTAGCCGTGCGTTGTGGTGCCTTAGCCTTGTTTCACCTTGCCATAGCCTTGCTTGCTTTGCCTTGCTTTGCCTTGCCTTCCTTCCATTCCGTTACTCTTTGCATGCCTTCCGTGCATTGCCTAGCCGTGCGTTGTCGTGCCTTAGCATTGTTTCACCTTGCCATAGACTTACTTGTTTGCCTTGCTTTGCCTTGCATTCCTTGCCTTCCGTTTCTCTTTGCTTGCCTTCCGTGCATTGCCTAGCCTTGCGTTGTCGTGCCTTAGCCTTGCCTCGCCTAACCGTGCCTTGCCTTGCGTTACCCTTTCCTTGCCTTGCCGTGCATTGCCTAGCCGTGCGTTGTCGTGCATTAGCCTCGCCTTGCCTTACCGTGCCTTGCCTTGCGTTACCCTTTCCTTGCCTGGCCGTGCATTGCTTAGCCTTGCGTTGCCGTGCCTTAGCCTTGTTTCCCCTTGCCGTGCCGTGCCTTTTGTTACACTTGCCTTGCCTTGCTTTGCCTTTCCTTCCTTTCCTTCCGTTACTCTTTCCTTGCCTAGCCGTGCACTGCGTAGCCTTGCGTTGTCGTGCATTACCCTTGCCTCGCCTGACCGTGCCTTGCCTTGCGTTACCCTTTCCTTGCCTTGCCGTGCATTGCCTAGCCGTGCGTTGTCGTGCCTTAGCCTTGTTTCCCCTTGCCGTGCCGTTCCTTCCGTTACCCTTGCCTTGCCTTGCTTTCCCTTGCCTTCCTTGGTTTCCGTTACTCTTTACTTGCCTTCCGTGCATTGCCTAGCCTTGCGCTGTCGTGCATTAGCCTTGCCTTGCCTCACAGTGCCTTGCCTTGCGTTACCTTTTCCTTGACTGGCCGTGCATTGTCTAGCCGTGCGTTGTGGTGCCTTAGCCTTGTTTCACCTTGCCATAGCCTTGCTTGCTTTGCCTTGCTTTGCCTTGCCGTCCTTCCATTCCGTTACTCTTTGCTTGCCTTCCGTGCATTGCCTAGCCTTGCGTTGTCGTGCCTTAGCCTTTTTTCACCTTGCCATAGACTTGCTTGCGTTGCCTTGCTTTGCCTTGCATTCCTTGCCTTCCGTTTCTCTTTGCTTGCCTTCCGTGCATTGCCTAGCCTTGCGTTGTCGTGCCTTAGCCTTGCCTCGCCTACCGTGCCTTGCCTTGCGTTACCCTTTCCTTGCCTTGCCGTGCATTGCCTAGCCGTGCGTTGTCGTGCATTAGCCTCGCCTTGCCTTACCGTGCTTTGCCTTGCGTTACCCTTTCCTTGCCTGGCCGTGCATTGCTTAGCCTTGCGTTGCCGTGCCTTAGCCTTGTTTCCCCTTGCCGTGCCGTGCCTTTTGTTACACTTGCCTTGCCTTGCTTTGCCTTGCCTTCCTTTCCTTCCGTTACTCTTTCCTTGCCTAGCCGTGCACTGCGTAGCCTTGCGTTGTCGTGCATTACCCTTGTCTCGCCTGACCGTGCCTTGCCTTGCGTTACCCTTTCCTTGCCTTGCCGTGCATTGCCTAGCCCTGCGTTGTCGTGCCTTAGCCTTGTTTCCCCTTACCGTGCCGTTCCTTCCGTTACCCTTGCCTTCCCCTGCTTTCCCTTGCCTTCCTTACCTTCCGTTACTCTTTGCTAGCCTTTCGTGCATTGCCTAGCCTTGCGTTGTCGTGCCTTAGCCTTGCCTCGCCTGACCGTGCCTTGCCTTGCGTTACCCTTTCCTTGCCTTGCCGTGCACTGCCTAGCCTTGCCTTGTCGTGCATTAGCCTTGCCTTGCCTGACCGTGCCTTGCCTGGCGTTACCCTTTCCTTGCCTTGCCGTGCATTGCCTAGCCGTGCGTTGTCGTGCCTTAGACTTGTTTCCCCTTGCCGTGCCGTTCCTTCCGTTACCCTTGCCTTGCCTTGCTTTCCCTTGCCTTCCTTGGTTTCCGTTACTCTTTGCTTGCCTTCCGTGCATTGCCTAGCCTTGCGCTGTCGTGCATTAGCCTTGCCTCGCCTCACAGTGCCTTGCCTTGCGTTACCTTTTCCTTGGCTGGCCGTGCTTTGCCTAGCCGTGCGTTGTCGTGCCTTAGCCTTGTTTCACCTTGCCATAGACTTACTTGCTTTGCCTTGCTTTGCCTTGCATTCCTTGCCTTCCGTTTCTCTTTGCTTGCCTTCCGTGCATTGCCTAGCCTTGCGTTGTCGTGCCTTATCCTTGCCTCGCCTAACCGTGCCTTGCCTTGCGTTACCCTTTCCTTGCCTTGCCGTGCATTGCCTAGCCGTGCGTTGTCGTGCATTAGCCTCGCCTTGCCTTACCGTGCCTTGCCTTGCGTTACCCTTTCCTTGCCTGGCCGTGCATTGCTTAGCCTTGCGTTGCCGTGCCTTAGCCTTGTTTCCCCTTGCCGTGCCCTGCCTTTTGTTACACTTGCCTTGCCTTGCTTTGCCTTTCCTTCCTTTCCTTCCGTTACTCTTTCCTTGCCTAGCCGTGCACTGCGTAGCCTTGCGTTGTCGTGCATTACCCTTGCCTCGCCTGACCGTGCCTTGCCTTGCGTTACCCTTTCCTTGCCTTGCCGTGCATTGCCTAGCCCTGCGTTGTCGTGCCTTAGCATTGTTTCCCCTTACCGTGCCGTTCCTTCCGTTACCCTTGCCTTCCCCTGCTTTCCGTTGCCTTCCTTGCCTTCCGTTACTCTTTGCCTGCCTTTCGTGCATTGCCTAGCCTTGCGTTGTCGTGCCTTAGCCTTGCCTCGCCTGACCGTGCCTTGCCTTGCGTTACCCTTTCCTTGCCTTGCCGTGCATTGCCTAGCCGTGCGTTGTCCTGCAGCAGCCTTGCCTTGCCTCAAGGTGCTTTGCCTTGCGTTACCTTTTCCTTGCCTTGCCGTGCATTGCCTAGCCGTGCGTTGCCGTGCCTTAGCCTTGTTTCCCCTTGCCGTGCCGTTCCTTCCGTTACCCTTGCCTTGCCTTGCTTTCCCTTGACTTCCTTGCCTTCCGTTACTCTTTGCTTGCCTTCCGTGCATTGCCTAGCCTTGCGTTGTCGTGCATTAGCCTTGCCTCCCCAAACCGTGCGATGCCTTGCGTTACCCTTTCCTTGCCTTGCCCTGCATTGCCTAGACCTGTGTTGTCGTGCCTTAGCGTTGTTTCCCCTTACCGTGCCGTCCCTTTCGTTACCCTTGCCTTCCCCTGCTTTCCTTTGCATTCCTTGCCTTCCGTTACTCTTTGCTTGCCTTCCGTGCATTGCCTAGCCTTGCGTTGTCGTGCATTAGCCTTGCCTTGTCTCACAGTGCCTTGCCTTGCGTTACCTTTTCCTTGGCTGGCCGTGCATTGCGTAGCCGTGCGTTGTGGTGCCTTAGCCTTGTTTCACCTTGCCATAGCCTTGCTTGCTTTGCCTTGCTTTCCCTTGCATTCCTTGCCTTCCGTTACTCTTTGCTTGCCTTCCGTGCATTGCCTAGCCTTGCGTTGTCGTGTCTTAGCCTTTTTTCACCTTGCCATAGCCTTGCTTGCGTTGCCTTGCTTTGCCTTGCCTTCCTTGCCTTCCGTTACTCTTTGCTTCCCTTCCGTGCATTGCCTAGCCTTCCGTGGTCGTGCCTTAGCCTTTTTTCACCTTGCCATAGCCTTGCTTGCGTTGCCTTGCTTTGCCTTGCATTCCTTGCCTTCCGTTACTCTTTGCTTGCCTTCCGTGCATTGCCTAGCCTTCCGTTGTCGTGCATTAGCCTTGCCTCCCCAAACCGTGCCTTGCCTTGCGTTACCCTTTACTTGCCTTGCCCTGCATTGCCTAGCCCTGTGTTGTCGTGCCTTAGCCTTGTTTCCCCTTTTCGTGCCGTTCCTTCCGTTACCCTTGCCTTGCCTTGCTTTCCCTTGCTTTCCTTGCCTTCCGTTACTCTTTGCTTTCCTTCCGTGCATTGCCTAGCCTTGCGTTGTCGTGCCTTAGCCTTGGCTCGCCTGACAGTGCCATGCCTTGCGTTACCCTTTCCTTGCCTTGCCGTGCATTAGCCTTGCCTTGCCTGACCGTGCCTTGCCTGCCGTTACCCTTTCCTTGCCTTGCCGTGCATTGCCTAGCCGTGCGTTTTCGTGCCTTTGCCTTGTTTTCCCTTGCCGTGCCGTTCCTTCCGTTACCCTTGCCTTGCCTTGCTTTCCCTTGCCTTCCTTGGTTTCCGTTACTCTTTGCTTGCCTTCCGTGCATTGCCTAGCCTTGCGCTGTCGTGCATAAGCCTTGCCTTGCCTCACAGTGCCTTGACTTGCGTTACCTTTTCTTTGGCTGGCCGTGCATTGCCTAGCCGTGAGTTGTGGTGGCTTGGCCTTGTTTCACCTTGCCATAGCCTTGCTTGCTTTGCCTTGCTTTGCCTTGCCTCCCTTCCATTCCGTTACTCTTTGCTTGCCTTCCGTGCATTGCCTAGCCTTGCGTTGTCCTGCCTTAGCCTTTTTTCACCTTGCCATAGCCTTGCTTGCGTTGCCTTGTTTGCCTTGCATTCCTTGCCTTCCGTTACTCTTTGCTTGCCTTCCGTGCATTGCCTAGCCTTGCGTTGTCGTGCCTTAGCCTTGCCTCGCCTGACAGTGCCTTGCCTTGCGTTACCCTTTCCTTGCCTTGCCGTGAATTGCCTAGCCGTGCGTTGTCGTGCATTAGCCTTGTCTTGCCTTACCGTGCCTTGCCTTGCGTTACCCTTTCCTTGCCTGGCCGTGCATTGCCTAGCCGTGCGTTGCCGTTCCTTAGCCTTGTTTCCCCTTGCCGTGCCTTGCCTTTTGTTACACTTCCCTTGCCTTGCTTTGCCTTGCCTTCCTTTCCTTCCGTTACTCTTTCCTTGCCTAGCCGTGCACTGCCTAGCCTTGCGTTGTCGTGCCTTAGCCTTGCCTCGCCTGACCGTGCCTTGCCTTGCGTTACCCTTTCCTTGCCTTGCCGTGCATTGCCTAGCCGTGCGTTGCCGTGCCTTAGCCTTGTTTCCCCTTGCCGGGCCGTTCCTTCCGTTACCCTTGCCTTGTCTTGCTTTCCCTTGCCTTCCTTGCCTTCCGTTACTCTTTGCTTGCCTTCCGTGCATTGCCTAGCCTTGCGCTGTCGTGCATTAGCCTTCCCTTGCCTCACAGTGCCTTGCCTTGCGTTACCTTTTCCGTGACTGGCCGTGCATTGCCTAGCCGTGCGTTGTGGTGCCTTAGCCTTGTTTCACCTTGCCATAGACTTGCTTGCTTTGCCTTGCTTTGCCTTGCCTTCCTTGCCTTCCGTTACTCTTTGCTTGCGTTCTGTGCATTGCCTAGCCTTGCGTGGTCGTGCCTTAGCAATTTTTCACCTTGCCATAGCCTTGCTTGCGTTGCCTTGCTTTGCCTTGCATTCCTTGCCTTCCGTTACTCTTTGCTTGCCTTCCGTGCATTGCCTAGCCTTGCGCTGTCATGCATTAGCCTTGCCTCGCCTGACCGTGCCGTGCCTTGCGTTACCCTTTCCTTGCCTGGCCGTGCATTGCTTAGCCTTGCGTTGCCGTGCCTTAGCCTTGTTTCCCCTTGCCGTGCCGTGCCTTTTGTTACACTTGCCTTGCCTTGCTTTGCCTTGCCTTCCTTTCCTTCCGTTACTCTTTCATTTCCTAGCCATGCACTGCGTAGCCTTGCGTTGTCGTGCATTACCCTTGCCTCGCCTGACCGTGCCTTGCCTTGCGTTACCCTTTCCTTGACTTGCCGTGCATTGCCTAGCCCTGCGTTGTCGTGCCTTAGCCTTGTTTCCCCTTGCCGTGCCGTTCCTTCCGTTACCCTTGCCTTGCCTTGCTTTCCCTTGCCTTCCTTGCCTTCCGTTACTCTTTGCTTGCCTTCCGTGCATTGCCTAGCCTTGCGTTGTCGTGCATTAGCCTTGCCTCGCCTGACCGTGCCTTGCCTTGAGTTACCCTTTCCTTGCCTTGCTGTGCACTGCCTAGCCTTGCCTTGTCGGGCATTAGCCTTGCCTTGCCTGACCGTGCCTTGCCTGGCGTTACCCTTTCCTTGCCTTGCCGTGCATTGCCTAGCCGTGCGTTGTCGTGCCTTAGCCTTGTTTCCCCTTGCCGTGCCGTTCCTTCCGTTACCCTTGCCTTGCCTTGCTTTCCCTTGCCTTCCTTGCCTTCCGTTACTCTTTGCTTGCCTTCCGTGCATTGCCTAGCCTTGCGTTGTCGTGCATTAGCCTTGCCTCCCCAAACCGTGCCTTGCCTTGCGTTACCCTTTCCTTGCCTTGCCCTGCATTGCCTAGCCCTGTGTTGTCGTGCCTTAGCCTTGTTTCCCCTTACCGTGCCGTTCCTTTCGTTACCCTTGCCTTCCCCTGCTTTCCTTTGCATTCCTTGCCTTCCGTTACTCTTTGCTTGCCTTCCGTGCATTGCCTAGCCTTGCGTTGTCGTGCCTTAGCCTTGTTTCCCCTTGCCGTGCTGTGCCTGTTGTTACACTTGCCTTTCCATGCTTTGCCTTGCCTTCCTTTCCTTCCGTTACTCTTTCCTTGCCTAGCCGTGCACTGCCTAGCCTTGCGATGTCGTGCATTAGCTTTGCCTCGCCTGACAGTGCCTTGCCTTGCGTTACCCTTTCCTTGCCTTGCCGTGCATTGCCTAGCCCTGCGTTGCCGTGCCTTAGCCTTGTTTCCCCTTGCCGAGCCATTCCTTCCGTTACCCTTCCCTTGCCTTGGTTTCCCTTGCCTTCCTTGCGTTCCGTTACTCTTTGCTTGCCTTCCGTGCATTGCCTAGCCTTGCGTTGTCGTGCCTTAGCCTTGCCTCGCCTGACCGTGCCTTGCCTTGCGGTACCCTTTCCTTGCCTTGCCGTGCATTGCCTAGCCGTGCGTTGTCGTGCATTAGCCTTGTCTTGCCTCACCGTGCCTTGCCTTGCGTTACCCTTTCCTTGCCTTGCCGTGCATTGCCTAGCCCTGCATTGTCATGCGTTAGCTTTCTTTCCCCTTACCGTGCCGTTCCTTCCGTTACCTTTGCCTTGCCTTGCTTTCCCTTGCCTTCCTGGCCTTCCGTTACTCTTTGCTTGCCTTCCGTGCATTGCCTAGCCTTGCGTTGTCGTGTCTTAGCCTTTTTTCACCTTGCCATAGCCTTGCTTGCGTTGCCTTGCTTTGCCTTGCCTTCCTTGCCTTCCGTTACTCTTTGCTTGCCTTCCGTGCATTGCCTAGCCTTGCGTTGTCGTGCATTAGCCTTGAATCCCCAAACCGTGCCTTGCCTTGCGTTACCCTTTCCTTGCCTTGCCGTGCATTGCCTAGCCTTGCGTTGTCGTGCCTTAGCCTTGTTTCCCCTTGCCGTGCCGTGCCTGTTGTTACACTTGCCTTGCCATGCTTTGCCTTGCCTTCCTTTCCTTCCGTTACTTTTTCCTTGCCTTGCCGTGCACTGCCTAGCCTTGCGATGTCGTGCATTAGTTTTGCCTCGCCTGACAGTGCCTTGCCTTGCGTTACCCTTTCCTTGCCTTGCCGTGCATTGCCTAGCCCTGCGTTGCCGTGCCTTAGCCTTGTTTCCCCTTGCCGAGCCATTCCTTCCGTTACCCTTCCCTTGCCTTTGTTTCCCTTGCCTTCCTTGCGTTCCGTTACTCTTTGCTTGCCTTCCGTGCATTGCCTAGCCTTGCGTTGTCGTGTCTTAGCCTTTTTTCACCTTGCCATAGCCTTGCTTGCGTTGCCTTGCTTTGCCTTGCCTTCCTTGCCTTCCGTTACTCTTTGCTTGCCTTCCGTGCATTGCCTATCCTTGCGTGGTCGTGCCTTAGCCTTTTTTCACCTTGCCATAGCCTTGCTTGCGTTGCCTTGCTTTGCCTTGCATTCCTTGCCTTCCGTTACTCTTTGCTTGCCTTCCGTGCATTGCCTAGCCTTGCGTTGTCGTGCATTAGCCTTGCCTCCCCAAACCGTGCCTTGCCTTGCGTTACCCTTTCCTTGCCTTGCCCTGCATTGCCTAGCCCTGCGTTGTCGTGCCTTAGCCTTGTTTCCCCTTGCCGTGCCGTTCCTTCCGTTACCCTTGCCTTGCCTTGCTTTCCCTTGCTTTCCTTGCCTTCCGTTACTCTTTGCTTTCCTTCCGTGCATTGCCTAGCCTTGCGTTGTCGTGCCTTAGCCTTGCCTCGCCTGACAGTGCCTTCCCTTGCGTTACCCTTTCCTTGCCTGGCCGTGCACTGCCTAGCCTTGCGTTGTCGTGCATTAGCCTTGCCTTGCCTTACCGTGCCTTGCCTTGCGTTACCCTTTCCTTGCCTGGCCGTGCATTGCCTAGCCGTGCGTTGCCGTTCCTTAGCCTTGTTTCCCCTTGCCGTGCCGTGCCTTTTGTTACACTTGCCTTGCCTTGCTTTGCCTTGCCTTCCTTTCATTCCGTTACTCTTTCCTTGCCTAGCCGTGCACTGCCTAGCCTTGCGTTGTCGTGCATTAGCCTTGCCTCCCCAAATCGTGCCTTGCCTTGCGTTACCATTTCCTTGCCTTGCCCTGTATTGCCTAGCCGTGCGTTGCCGTGCCTTAGCCTTGTTTCCCCTTGCCGTGCCGTTCCTTCCGTTAACCTTGCCTTGCCTTGGTTTCCCTTGCCTTCCTTGCCTTCCGTTACTCTTTGCTTGCCTTCCGTGCATTGCCTAGCCTTGCGTTGTCGTGCCTTAGCCTTGCCTCGCCTGACCGTGCCTTGCCTTGCGTTACCCTTTCCTTGCCTTGCCGTGCATTGCCTAGCCCTGTGTTGTCGTGCCTTAGCCTTGTTTCCCCTTACCGTGCCGTTCCTTTCGTTACCCTTGCCTTCCCCTGCTTTCCCTTGCATTCCTTGCCTTCCGTTACTCTTTGCTTGCCTTCCGTGCATTGCCTAGCCTTGCGTTGTCGTGCCTTAGCCTTGCCTCGCCTGACCGTGCCTTGCCTTGCGTTACCCTTTCCTTGCCTTGCCGTGCACTGCCTAGCCGTGCGTTGTCGTGCATTAGCCTTGCCTTGCCTCACCGTGCCTTGCCTTGCGTTACCGTTTCCTTGCCTTGCCGTGCATTGCCTAGCCGTGCGTTGTCGTGCCTTAGCCTTGTTTCCCCTTGCCGTGCCGTTCCTTCCGTTACCCTTGCCTTGCCTTGCTTTCCCTTGCCTTCCTTGCCTTCCGTTACTCTTTACTTGCCTTCCGTGCATTGCCTAGCCTTGAGTTGTCGTGCATTAGCCTTGCCTTGCCTGACCGTGCCTTGCCTTGCGTTACCCTTTCCTTGCCTTGCCGTGCATTGCCTAGCCGTGCGTTGTCGTGCATTAGCCTTGCCTTGCCTGACCGTGCCTTGCCTTGCGTTACCCTTTCCTTGCCTTGCCGTGCATTGCCTAGCCGTGCGTTGTCGTGCCTTAGCCTTGTTTCCCCTTGCCGTGCCGTTCCTTCCGTTACCCTTGCCTTGCCTTGCTTTCCCTTGCCTTCCTTGCCTTCCGTTACTCTTTGCTTGCCTTCCGTGCATTGCCTAGCCTTGCGTTGTCGTGCATTAGCCTTGCCTCCCCAAACCGTGCCTTGCCTTGCGTTACCCTTTCCTTGCCTTGCCCTGCATTGCCTAGCAGCGTGTTGTCGTGCCTTAGCCTTGTTTCCCCTTATCGTGCCGTTCCTTTCGTTACCCTTGCCTTACCTTGCTTTCCCGTGCCTTCCTTGCCTTCCGTTACTCTTTGCTTGCCTTCCGTGCATTGCCTAGCGTTGAGTTGTCGTGCCTTAGCCTTGTTTCCCCTTGCCGTGCCGTGCCTATTGTTACACTTGCCTTGCCATGCTTTGCCTTGCCTTCCTTTCCTTCCGTTACTTTTTCCTTGCCTAGCCGTGCACTGCCTAGCCTTGCGATGTCGTCCATTAGTTTTGCCTCGCCTGACAGTGCCTTGCCTTGCGTTACCCTTTCCTTGCCTTGCCGTGCATTGCCTAGCCCTGCGTTGCCGTGCCTTAGCCTTGTTTCCCCTTGCCGAGCCATTCCTTCCGTTACCCTTCCCTTGCCTTTGTTTCCCTTGCCTTCCTTGCGTTCCGTTACTCTTTGCTTGCCTTCCGTGCATTGCCTAGCCTTGCGTTGTCGTGTCTTAGCCTTTTTTCACCTTGCCATAGCCTTGCTTGCGTTGCCTTGCTTTGCCTTGCCTTCCTTGCCTTCCGTTACTCTTTGCTTGCCTTCCGTGCATTGCCTATCCTTGCGTGGTCGTGCCTTAGCCTTTTTTCACCTTGCCATAGCCTTGCTTGCGTTGCCTTGCTTTGCCTTGCATTCCTTGCCTTCCGTTACTCTTTGCTTGCCTTCCGTGCATTGCCTAGCCTTGCGTTGTCGTGCATTAGCCTTGCCTCCCCAAACCGTGCCTTGCCTTGCGTTACCCTTTCCTTGCCTTGCCCTGCATTGCCTAGCCCTGTGTTGTCGTGCCTTAGCCTTGTTTCCCCTTGCCGTGCCGTTCCTTCCGTTACCCTTGCCTTGCCTTGCTTTCCCTTGCTTTCCTTGCCTTCCGTTACTCTTTGCTTTCCTTCCGTGCATTGCCTAGCCTTGCGTTGTCGTGCCTTAGCCTTGCCTCGCCTGACAGTGCCTTCCCTTGCGTTACCCTTTCCTTGCCTTGCCGTGCATTGCCTAGCCTTGCGTTGTCGTGCATTAGCCTTGCCTTGCCTGACCGTGCCTTGCCTGGTGTTACCCTTGCCTTGCCTTGCCGTGCATTGCCTATCCGTGCGTTGCCGTGCCTTAGCCTTGTTTCCCCTTGTCGAGCCGTTCCTTCCGTTACCCTTGCCTTGCCTTGGTTTCCCTTGCCTTCCTTGCCTTCCGTTACTCTTTGCTTGCCTTCCGTGCATTGCCTAGCCTTGCGTTGTCGTGCATTAGCCTTGCCTCGCCTGACCGTGCCTTGCCTTGCGTTACCCTTTCCTTGCCTTGCCTTGCATTGCCTAGCCGTGCGTTGTCGTGCATTAGCCTTGTCTTGCCTTACCGTGCCTTGCCTTGCGTTACCCTTTCCTTGCCTGGCCGTGCATTGCCTAGCCGTGCGTTGCCGTTCCTTAGCCTTGTTTCCCCTTGCCGTGCCTTGCCTTTTGTTACACTTGCCTTGCCTTGCTTTGCCTTGCCTTCCTTTCATTCCGTTACTCTTTCCTTGCCTAGCCGTGCACTGCCTAGCCTTGCGTTGTCGTGCATTAGCCTTGCCTCCCCAAATCGTGCCTTGCCTTGCGTTACCATTTCCTTGCCTTGCCCTGCATTGCCTAGCCGTGCGTTGCCGTGCCTTAGCCTTGTTTCCCCTTGCCGTGCCGTTCCTTCCGTTAACCTTGCCTTGCCTTGCTTTCCCTTGCCTTCCTTGCGTTCCGTTACTCTTTTCTTGCCTTCCGTGCATTACCTAGCCTTGCGTTGTCGTGCCTTAGCCTTGCCTCGCCTGACCGTGCCTTGCCTTGCGTTACCCTTTCCTTGCCTTGCCGTGCATTGCCTAGCCCTGTGTTGTCGTGCCTTAGCCTTGTTTCCCCTTACCGTGCCGTTCCTTTCGTTACCCTTGCCTTCCCCGTCTTTCCCTTGCATTATTTGCCTTCCGTTACTCTTTGCTTGCCTTCCGTGCATTGCCTAGCCTTGCGTTGTCGTGCCTTAGCCTTGCCTCGCCTGACCGTGCCTTGCCTTGCGTTACCCTTTCCTTTCCTTGCCGTGAATTGCCTAGCCGTGCGTTGTCGTGCATCAGCCTTGACTTGCCTCACCGTGCCTTGCCTTGCGTTACCCTTTCCTTGCCTTGCAGTGCATTGCCTAGCCGTGCGTTGTCGTGCCTTAGCCTTGTTTCCCCTTGCCGTGCCGTTCCTTCCGTTACCCTTGCCTTGCCTTGCTTTCCCTTGCCTTCCTTGCCTTCCGTTACTCTTTGCTTGCCTTCCGTGCATTGCCTAGCCTTGCGTTGTCGTGCCTTAGCCTTGCCTCGCCTGACCGTGCCTTGCCTTGCGGTACCCTTTCCTTGCCTTGCCGTGCATTGCCTAGCCGTGCGTTGTCGTGCATTTGCCTTGTCTTGCGTCACCGTGCCTTGACTTGCGTTACCCTTTCCTTGCCTTGCCGTGCATTGCCTAGCCTTGCGTTGTCGTGTCTTAGCCTTTTTTCACCTTGCCATAGCCTTGCTTGCGTTGCCTTGCTTTGCCTTGCCTTCCTTGCCTTCCGTTACTCTTTGCTTGCCTTCCGTGCATTGCCTAGCCTTGCGTTGTCGTGCATTAGCCTTGCCTCCCCAAACCGTGCCTTGCCTTGCGTTACCCTTTCCTTGCCTTGCCCTGCATTGCCTAGCAGCGTGTTGTCGTGCCTTAGCCTTGTTTCCCCTTATCGTGCCGTTCCTTTCGTTACCCTTGCCTTCCACTGCTTTCCTTTGCATTCCTTGCCTTCCGTTACTCTTTGCTTGCATTCCGTGCATTGCCTAGCGTTGAGTTGTCGTGCCTTAGCCTTGTTTCCCCTTGCCGTGCCGTGCCTATTGTTACACTTGCCTTGCCTTGCTTTGCCTTGCCTTCCTTTCCTTCCATTACTCTTTCCTTGCCTATCCGTGCACTGCGTAGCCTTGCGTTGTCGTGCATTACCCTTGCCTCGCCTGACCGTTCCTTGCCTTGCATTACCCTTTCCTTGCCTTGCCGTGCATTGCCTAGCCCTGCGTTGTCGTGCCTTAGCCTTGTTTCCCCTTGCCGTGCCGTTCCTTCCGTTACCCTTGCCTTGCCTTGCTTTCCCTTGCCTTCCTTGCCTTCCGTTACTCTTTGCTTGACTTCCGTGCATTGCCTAGCCTTGCGTTGTCGTGCATTAGCCTTGCCTCCCCAAACCGTGACTTGCCTTGCGTTACCCTTTCCTTGCCTTGCCCTGCATTACCTAGCCCTGTGTTGTCGTGCCTTAGCCTTGTTTCCCCTTACCGTGCCGTTCCTTTCGTTACCCTTGCTTTCCCCTGCTTTCCTTTGCATTCCTTGCCTTCCGTTACTCTTTGCTTGCCTTCCGTGCATTGCCTAGCCTTGCGTTGTCGTGCCTTAGCCTTGTTTGCCCTTGCCGTGCCGTGCCTGTTGTTACACATGCCTTGCCATGCTTTGCCTTGCCTTCCTTTCCTTCCGTTACTCTTTCTTTTCCTAGCCGTGCACTGCCTAGCCTTGCGATGTAGTGCATTAGCTTTGCCTCGCCTGACCGTGCCTTGCCTTGCGTTACCCTTTCCTTGCCTTGCCGTGCATTGCATAGCCCTGCGTTGCCGTGCCTTAGCCTTGTTTCCCCTTGCCGAGCCGTTCCTTCCGTTACCCTTGCCTTGCCTTGCTTTCCCTTGCCTTCCTTGCCTTCCGTTACTCTTTGCTTGCCTTCCGTGCATTGCTAGCCTTGCGTTGTCGTGCATTTGCCTTGCCTCGCCTGACCGTGCCTTGCCTTGCGTTACCCTTTCCTTGCCTTGCCGTGCATTGCCTACCCGTGCGTTGTCGTGCATTAGCCTTGTCTTGCCTTACCGTGCCTTCCCTTGCGTTACCCTTTCCTTGCCTGGCCGTGCATTGCCTAGCCGTGCGTTGCCGTTCCTTAGCCTTGTTTCCCCTTGCCGTGCCTTGCCTTTTGTTACACTTGCCTTGCCTTGCTTTGCCTTGCCTTCCTTTCCTTCCGTTACTCTTTCCTTGCCTAGCCGTGCACTGCCTAGCCTTGCGTTGTCGTGCATTAGCCTTGCCTCCCCAAACCGTGCCTTGCCTTGCGTTACCATTTCCTTGCCTTGCCGTGCATTGCCTAGCCGTGCGTTGCCGTGCCTTAGCCTTGATTCCCCTTGCTGTGCCGTTCCTTCCGTTACCCTTGCCTTGCCTTGCTTTCCCTTGCCTTCCTTTCCTTCCGTTACTCTTTGCTTGCCTTCCGTGCATTGCCTAGCCGTGCGTTGTCGTGCATTTGCCTTGTCTTGCCTCACCGTGCCTTGCCTTGCGTTACCCTTTCCTTGCCTTGCCGTGCATTGCCTAGCCCTGCATT
Source organism: Macrotis lagotis (assembly GCF_037893015.1). Taxonomy (NCBI): domain Eukaryota; kingdom Metazoa; phylum Chordata; class Mammalia; order Peramelemorphia; family Peramelidae; genus Macrotis; species Macrotis lagotis. The sequence goes on from NW_027421943.1 coordinate 520,704, forward strand.
GTCATGCGTTAGCTTTCTTTCCCCTTACCGTGCCGTTCCTTCCGTTACCTTTGCCTTGCCTTGCTTTCCCTTGCCTTCCTGGCCTTCCGTTACTCTTTGCTTGCCTTCCGTGCATTGCCTAGCCTTGCGTTGTCGTGTCTTAGCCTTTTTTCACCTTGCCATAGCCTTGCTTGCGTTGCCTTGCTTTGCCTTGCCTTCCTTGCCTTCCGTTACTCTTTGCTTGCCTTCCGTGCATTGCCCAGCCTTGCGTTGTCGTGCATTCGCCTTGAATCCCCAAACCGTGCCTTGCATTGCGTTACCCTTTCCTTGCCTTGCCCTGCATTGCCTAGCCTTGCGTTGTCGTGCCTTAGCCTTGTTTCCCCTTGCCGTGCCGTGCCTGTTGTTACACTTGCCTTGCCATGCTTTGCCTTGCCTTCCTTTCCTTCCGTTACTTTTTCCTTGCCTAGCCGTGCTCTGCCTAGCCTTGCGATGTCGTGCATTAGTTTTGCCTCGCCTGACAGTGCCTTGCCTTGCGTTACCCTTTCCTTGCCTTGCCGTGCATTGCCTAGCCCTGCGTTGCCGGGCCTTAGCCTTGTTTCCCCTTGCCGAGCCATTCCTTCCGTTACCCTTCCCTTGCCTTTGTTTCCCTTGCCTTCCTTGCGTTCCGTTACTCTTTGCTTGCCTTCCGTGCATTGCCTAGCCTTGCGTTGTCGTGTCTTAGCCTTTTTTCACCTTGCCATAGCCTTGCTTGCGTTGCCTTGCTTTGCCTTGCCTTCCTTGCCTTCCGTTACTCTTTGCTTGCCTTCCGTGCATTGCCTATCCTTCCGTGGTCGTGCCTTAGCCTTTTTTCACCTTGCCATAGCCTTGCTTGCGTTGCCTTGCTTTGCCTTGCATTCCTTGCCTTCCGTTACTCTTTGCTTGCCTTCCGTGCATTGCCTAGCCTTGCGTTGTCGTGCATTAGCCTTGCCTCCCCAAACCGTGCCTTGCCTTGCGTTACCCTTTCCTTGCCTTGCCCTGCATTGCCTAGCCCTGTGTTGTCGTGCCTTAGCCTTGTTTCCCCTTGCCGTGCCGTTCCTTCCGTTACCCTTGCCTTGCCTTGCTTTCCCTTGCTTTCCTTGCCTTCCGTTACTCTTTGCTTTCCTTCCGTGCATTGCCTAGCCTTGCGTTGTCGTGCCTTAGCCTTGCCTCGCCTGACAGTGCCTTCCCTTGCGTTACCCTTTCCTTGCCTTGCCGTGCATTGCCTAGCCATGCGTTGTCGTGCATTAGCCTTGCCTTGCCTGACCGTGCCTTGCCTGGTGTTACCCTTGCCTTGCCTTGCCGTGCATTGCCTATCCGTGCGTTGCCGTGCCTTAGCCTTGTTTCCCCTTGTCGTGCCGTTCCTTCCGTTACCCTTGCCTTGCCTTGCTTTCCCTTGCCTTCCTTGCCTTCCGTTACTCTTTGCTTGCCTTCCGTGCATTGGCTAGCCTTGCGTTGTCGTGCATTAGCCTTGCCTCGCCTGACCGTGCCTTGCCTTGCGTTACCCTTTCCTTGCCTTGCCTTGCATTGCCTAGCCGTGCGTTGTCGTGCATTAGCCTTGTCTTGCCTTACCGTGCCTTGCCTTGCGTTACCCTTTCCTTGCCTGGCCGTGCATTGCCTAGCCGTGCGTTGCCGTTCCTTAGCCTTGTTTCCCCTTGCCGTGCCTTGCCTTTTGTTACACTTGCCTTGCCTTGCTTTGCCTTGCCTTCCTTTCATTCCGTTACTCTTTCCTTGCCTAGCCGTGCACTGCCTAGCCTTGCGTTGTCGTGCATTAGCCTTGCCTCCCCAAATCGTGCCTTGCCTTGCGTTACCATTTCCTTGCCTTGCCCTGCAATGCCTAGCCGTGCGTTGCCGTGCCTTAGCCTTGTTTCCCCTTGCCGTGCCGTTCCTTCCGTTAACCTTGCCTCGCCTTGCTTTCCCTTGCCTTCCTTGCATTCCGTTACTCTTTTCTTGCCTTCCGTGCATTACCTAGCCTTGCGTTGTCGTGCCTTAGCCTTGCCTCGCCTGACCGTCCCTTGCCTTGCGTTACCCTTTCCTTGCCTTGCCGTGCATTGCCTAGCCCTGCGTTGTCGTGCCTTAGCCTTGTTTCCCCTTACCGTGCCGTTCCTTTCGTTACCCTTGCCTTCCCCTTCTTTCCGTTGCATTATTTGCCTTCCGTTACTCTTTGCTTGCCTTCCGTGCATTGCCTAGCCTTGCGTTGTCGTGCCTTAGCCTTGCCTCGCCTGACCGTGCCTTGCCTTGCGTTACCCTTTCCTTGCCTTGCCGTGAATTGCCTAGCCGTGCGTTGTCGTGCATCAGCCTTGACTTGCCTCACCGTGCCTTGCCTTGCGTTACCTTTTCCTTGGCTGGCCGTGCATTGCCTAGCCTTGCGTTGTCGTGTCTTAGCCTTTTTTCACCTTGCCATAGCCTTGCTTGCGTTGCCTTGCTTTGCCTTGCCTTCCTTGCCTTCCGTTACTCTTTGCTTGCCTTCCGTGCATTGCCTAGCCTTGCGTTGTCGTGCCTTAGCCTTGCCTCGCCTGACCGTGCCTTGCCTTGCGTTACCCTTTCCTTGCCTTGCTGTGCACTGCCTAGCCTTGCCTTGTCGGGCATTAGCCTTGCCTTGCCTGACCGTGCCTTGCCTGGCGTTACCCTTTCCTTGCCTTGCCGTGCATTGCCTAGCCGTGCGTTGTCGTGCCTTAGCCTTGTTTCCCCTTGCCGTGCCGTTCCTTCCGTTACCCTTGCCTTGCCTTGTTTTCCCTTGCCTTCCTTGGTTTCCGTTACTCTTTACTTGCCTTCCGTGCATTGCCTAGCCTTGCGCTGTCGTGCATTAGCCTTGCCTTGCCTCACAGTGCCTTGCCTTGCGTTACCTTTTCCTTGACTGGCCGTGCATTGTCTAGCCGTGCGTTGTGGTGCCTTAGCCTTGTTTCACCTTGCCATAGCCTTGCTTGCTTTGCCTTGCCTTCCTTCCATTCCGTTACTCTTTGCTTGCCTTCCGTGCATTGCCTAGCCTTGCGTTGTCGTGCCTTAGCCTTTTTTCACCTTGCCATAGCCTTGCTTGCGTTGCCTTGCTTTGCCTTGCCTTCCTTGCCTTCCGTTTCTCTTTGCTTGCCTTCCGTGCATTGCCTAGCCTTGCGTTGTCGTGCCTTAGCCTTGCCTCGCCTAACCGTGCCTTGCCTTGCGTTACCCTTTCCTTGCCTTGCCGTGCATTGCCTAGCCGTGCGTTGTCGTGCATTAGCCTCGCCTTGCCTTACCGTGCTTTGCCTTGCATTACCCTTTCCTTGCCTGGCCGTGCATTGCTTAGCCTTGCGTTGCCGTGCCTTAGCCTTGTTTCCCCTTGCCGTGCCGTGCCTTTTGTTACACTTGCCTTGCCTTGCTTTGCCTTGCCTTCCTTTCCTTCCGTTACTCTTTCCTTGCCTAGCCGTGCACTGCGTAGCCTTGCGTTGTCGTGCATTACCCTTGCCTCGCCTGACCGTGCCTTGCCTTGCGTTACCCTTTCCTTGCCTTGCCGTGCATTGCCTAGCCCTGCGTTGTCGTGCCTTAGCCTTGTTTCCCTTTACCGTGCCGTTCCTTCCGTTACCCTTGCCTTCCCCTGCTTTCCCTTGCCTTCCTTGCCTTCCGTTACTCTTTGCTAGCCTTTCGTGCATTGCCTAGCCTTGCGTTGTCGTGCCTTAGCCTTGCCTCGCCTGACCGTGCCTTGCCTTGCGTTACCCTTTCCTTGCCTTGCCGTGCACTGCCTAGCCTTGCCTTGTCGTGCATTAGCCTTGCCTTGCCTGACCGTGCCTTGCCTGGCGTTACCCTTTCCTTGCCTTGCCGTGCATTGCCTAGCCGTGCGTTGTCGTGCCTTAGACTTGTTTCCCCTTGCCGTGCCGTTCCTTCCGTTACCCTTGCCTTGCCTTGCTTTCCCTTGCCTTCCTTGGTTTCCGTTACTCTTTGCTTGCCTTCCGTGCATTGCCTAGCCTTGCGCTGTCGTGTATTAGCCTTGCATCGCCTCACAGTGCCTTGCCTTGCGTTACCTTTTCCTTGGCTGGCCGTGCATTGCCTAGCCGTGCGTTGTCGTGCCTTAGCATTGTTTCACCTTGCCATAGACTTACTTGTTTGCCTTGCTTTGCCTTGCATTCCTTGCCTTCCGTTTCTCTTTGCTTGCCTTCCGTGCATTGCCTAGCCTTGCGTTGTCGTGCCTTAGCCTTGCCTCGCCTAACCGTGCCTTGCCTTGCGTTACCCTTTCCTTGCCTTGCCGTGCATTGCCTAGCCGTGCGTTGTCGTGCATTAGCCTTGCCTTGCCTTACCGTGCCTTGCCTTGCGTTACCCTTTCCTTGCCTGGCCGTGCATTGCATAGCCTTGCGTTGCCGTGCCTTAGCCTTGTTTCCCCTTGCCGTGCCGTGCCTTTTGTTACACTTGCCTTGCCTTGCTTTGCCTTGCCTTCCTTTCCTTCCGTTACTCTTTCCTTGCCTAGCCGTGCACTGCGTAGCCTTGCGTTGTCGTGCATTACCCTTGCCTCGCCTGAGCGTGCCTTGCCTTGCGTTACCCTTTCCTTGCCTTGCCGTGCATTGCCTAGCCCTGCGTTGTCGTGCCTTAGCCTTGTTTCCCCTTACCGTGCCGTTCCTTCCGTTACCCTTGCCTTCCCCTGCTTTCCCTTGCCTTCCTTGCCTTCCGTTACTCTTTGCTTGCCTTTCGTGCATTGCCTAGCCTTGCGTTGTCGTGCCTTAGCCTTGCCTCGCCTGACCGTGCCTTGCCTTGAGTTACCCTTTCCTTGCCTTGCCGTGCATTGCCTAGCCGTGCGTTGTCCTGCATCAGCCTTGCCTTGCCTCAAGGTGCCTTGCCTTGCGTTACCTTTTCCTTGCCTTGCCGTGCATTGCGTAGCCGTGCGTTGCCGTGCCTTAGCCTTGTTTCCCCTTGCCGTGCCGTTCCTTCCGTTACCCTTGCCTTGCCTTGCTTTCCCTTGCCTTCCTTGCCTTCCGTTACTCTTTGCTTGCCTTCCTTGCATTGCCTAGCCTTGCGTTGTCGTGCATTAGCCTTCCCTCCCCAAACCGTGCCTTGCCTTGCGTTACCCTTTGCTTGCCTTGCCCTGCATTGCCTAGCCCTCTGTTGTCGTGCCTTAGCCTTGTTTCCCCTTACCGTGCCGTTCCTTTCGTTACCCTTGCCTTCCCCTGCTTTCCTTTGCATTCCTTGCCTTCCGTTACTCTTTGCTTGCCTTCCGTGCATTGCCTAGCCTTGCGTTGTCGTGCCTTAGCCTTGTTTCCCCTTGCCGTGCCGTGCCTGTTGTTACACTTGCCTTGCCATTCTTGGCCTTGCCTTCCTTTCCTTCCGTTACTCTTTCCTTGCCTAGCCGTGCACTGCCTAGCCTTGCGATGTCGTGCATTAGCTTTGCCTCGCCTGACAGTGCCTTGCCTTGCGTTACCATTTCCTTGCCTTGCCGTGCATTGCCTAGCCCTGCGTTGCCGTGCCTTAGCCTTGTTTCCCCTTGCCGAGCCGTTCCTTCCGTTACCCTTGCCTTGCCTTGGTTTCCCTTGCCTTCCTTGCCTTCCGTTACTCTTTGCTTGCCTTCCTTGCATTGCCTAGCCTTGCGTTGTCGTGCATTAGCCTTGCCTCGCCTGACCGTGCCTTGCCTTGCGTTTCCCTTTCCTTGCCTTGCTATGCACTGCCTAGCCTTGCCTTGTCGGGCATTAGCCTTGCCTTGCCTGACCGTGCCTTGCCTGGCGTTACCCTTTAGTTGCCTTGCCGTGCATTGCCTAGCCGTGCGTTTTCGTGCCTTAGCCTTGTTTCCCCTTGCCGTGCCGTTCCTTCCGTTACCCTTGCCTTGCCTTGCTTTCCCTTGCCTTCCTTGGTTTCCGTTACTCTTTACTTGCCTTCCGTGCATTGCCTAGCCTTGCGCTGTCGTGCATTAGCCTTGCCTTGCCTCACAGTGCCTTGCCTTGCGTTACCTTTTCCTTGACTGGCCGTGCATTGTCTAGCCGTGCGTTGTGGTGCCTTAGCCTTGTTTCACCTTGCCATAGCCTTGCTTGCTTTGCCTTGCTTTGCCTTGCCTTCCTTCCATTCCGTTACTCTTTGCATGCCTTCCGTGCATTGCCTAGCCGTGCGTTGTCGTGCCTTAGCATTGTTTCACCTTGCCATAGACTTACTTGTTTGCCTTGCTTTGCCTTGCATTCCTTGCCTTCCGTTTCTCTTTGCTTGCCTTCCGTGCATTGCCTAGCCTTGCGTTGTCGTGCCTTAGCCTTGCCTCGCCTAACCGTGCCTTGCCTTGCGTTACCCTTTCCTTGCCTTGCCGTGCATTGCCTAGCCGTGCGTTGTCGTGCATTAGCCTCGCCTTGCCTTACCGTGCCTTGCCTTGCGTTACCCTTTCCTTGCCTGGCCGTGCATTGCTTAGCCTTGCGTTGCCGTGCCTTAGCCTTGTTTCCCCTTGCCGTGCCGTGCCTTTTGTTACACTTGCCTTGCCTTGCTTTGCCTTTCCTTCCTTTCCTTCCGTTACTCTTTCCTTGCCTAGCCGTGCACTGCGTAGCCTTGCGTTGTCGTGCATTACCCTTGCCTCGCCTGACCGTGCCTTGCCTTGCGTTACCCTTTCCTTGCCTTGCCGTGCATTGCCTAGCCGTGCGTTGTCGTGCCTTAGCCTTGTTTCCCCTTGCCGTGCCGTTCCTTCCGTTACCCTTGCCTTGCCTTGCTTTCCCTTGCCTTCCTTGGTTTCCGTTACTCTTTACTTGCCTTCCGTGCATTGCCTAGCCTTGCGCTGTCGTGCATTAGCCTTGCCTTGCCTCACAGTGCCTTGCCTTGCGTTACCTTTTCCTTGACTGGCCGTGCATTGTCTAGCCGTGCGTTGTGTTGCCTTAGCCTTGTTTCACCTTGCCATAGCCTTGCTTGCTTTGCCTTGCTTTGCCTTCCCTTCCTTCCATTCCGTTACTCTTTGCATGCCTTCCGTGCATTGCCTAGCCGTGCGTTGTCGTGCCTTAGCATTGTTTCACCTTGCCATAGACTTACTTGTTTGCCTTGCTTTGCCTTGCATTCCTTGCCTTCCGTTTCTCTTTGCTTGCCTTCCGTGCATTGCCTAGCCTTGCGTTGTCGTGCCTTAGCCTTGCCTCGCCTAACCGTGCCTTGCCTTGCGTTACCCTTTCCTTGCCTTGCCGTGCATTGCCTAGCCGTGGGTTGTCGTGCATTAGCCTCGCCTTGCCTTACCGTGCCTTGCCTTGCGTTACCCTTTCCTTGCCTGGCCGTGCATTGCTTAGCCTTGCGTTGCCGTGCCTTAGCCTTGTTTCCCCTTGCCGTGCCGTGCCTTTTGTTACACTTGCCTTGCCTTGCTTTGCCTTTCCTTCCTTTCCTTCCGTTACTCTTTCCTTGCCTAGCCGTGCACTGCGTAGCCTTGCGTTGTCGTGCATTACCCTTGCCTCGCCTGACCGTGCCTTGCCTTGCGTTACCCTTTCCTTGCCTTGCCGTGCATTGCCTAGCCCTGTGTTGTCGTGCCTTAGCCTTGTTTCCCCTTGCCGTGCCGTTCCTTCCGTTACCCTTGCCTTGCCTTGCTTCCCCTTGCCTTCCTTGGTTTCCGTTACTCTTTACTTGCCTTCCGTGCATTGCCTAGCCTTGCGCTGTCGTGCATTAGCCTTGCCTTGCCTCACAGTGCCTTGCCTTGCGTTACCTTTTCCTTGACTGGCCGTGCATTGTCTAGCCGTGCGTTGTGGTGCCTTAGCCTTGTTTCACCTTGCCATAGCCTTGCTTGCTTTGCCTTGCTTTGCCTTGCCGTCCTTCCATTCCGTTACTCTTTGCTTGCCTTCCGTGCATTGCCTAGCCTTGCGTTGTCGTGCCTGAGCCTTTTTTCACCTTGCCATAGCCTTGTTTGCGTTGCCTTGCTTTGTGTTGCATTCCTTGCCTTCCGTTACTCTTTGCTTGCCTTCCGTGCATTGCCTAGCCTTGCGTCGTCGAGCCTTAGCCAAGCTTCGCCTAACCATGCCTTGTCTTGCGTTACCCTTTCCTTGCCTTGCCGTGCATTGCCTAGCCTTGCGTTGCGTTGCCTTAGCCTTGTTTCCCCTTGCCTTGCCGTGCCTTTTGTTACACTTGCCTTGCCTTGCTTTGCCTTGCCTTCCTTTCCTTCCGTTACTCTTTCATTTCCTAGCCGTGCACTGCCTAGCCTTACGATTTCGTGGATTAGTTTTGCCTCGCCTGACGGTGCCTTGCCTTGCGTTACCCTTTCCTTGCCTTGCCGTGCATTGCCTAGCCGTGCGTTGCCGTGCCTTAGCCTTGTTTCCCCTTGCCTTCCTTGCCTTCCGTTACTCTTTGCTTGCCTTCCGTGCATTGCCTAGCCTTGCGTTGTCGTGCCTTAGCCTTGCCTCGCCTGACCGTGCCTTGCCTTGCGTTACCCTTTCCTTGCCTTGCCGTGCATTGCCTAGCCGTGCGTTGTCGTGCATTTGCCTTGTCTTGCGTCACCGTGCCGTGCATTGCGTTACCCTTTCCTTGCCTTTCCGTGCATTGCCTAGCCCTGCATTGTCGTGCCTTAGCTTTGTTTCCCCTTACCGTGCCGTTCCTTCCGTTACCCTTGCCTTGCCTTGCTTTCCCTTGCCTTCCTTGCCTTCCGTTACTCTTTGCTTGCCTTCCGTGCATTGCCTAGCCTTGCGTTGTCGTGTCTTAGCCTTTTTTCACCTTGCCATAGCCTTGCTTGCGTTGTCTTGCTTTGCCTTGCCTTCCTTGCCTTCCGTTACTCCTTGCTTGCCTTCCGTGCATTGCCTAGCCTTGCGTGGTCGTGCCTTAGCCTTTTTTCTCCTTGCCATATCCTTGCTTGCGTTGCCTTGCTTTGCCTTGCATTCCTTGCCTTCCCTTACTCTTTCCTTGCCTTCCGTGCATTGCCTAGCCTTGCGTTGTCGTGCATTAGCCTTGCCTCCCCAAACCGTGCCTTGCCTTGCCTTACCCTTTCCTTGCCTTGCCGTGCATTGCCTAGCCCTGCGTTGCCGTGCCTTAGCCTTGTTTCCCGTTGCCGTGGCCGTGCCTTTGGTTACACTTGCCTTGCCTTGCTTTCCCTTGCTTCCTTGCCTTCCGTTACTCTTTGCTTGCCTTCCGTGCATTGCCTAGCCTTGCGTTGTCGTGCATTAGCCTTGCCTCCCCAAACCGTGCCTTGCCTTGCGTTACCCTTTCCTTGCCTTGCCCTGCATTGCCTAGCCCTGTGTTGTCGTGCCTTAGCCTTGTTTCCCCTTACCGTGCCGTTCCTTTCGTTACCCTTGCCTTCCCCTGCTTTCCTTTGCATTCCTTGCCTTCCGTTACTCTTTGCTTGCCTTTCGTGCATTGCCTAGCCTTGCGTTGTCGTGCCTTAGCCTTGTTTCCCCTTGCCGTGCCGTGCCTGTTGTTACACTTGCCTTGCCATGCTTTGCCTTGCCTTCCTTTCCTTCCGTTACTTTTTCCTTGCCTAGCCGTGCACTGCCTAGCCTTGCGATGTCGTGCATTAGCTTTGCCTCGCCTGACAGTGCCTTGCCTTGCGTTACCCTTTCCTTGCCTTGCCGTGCATTGCCTAGCCTTGCGTTGCCGTGCCTTAGCCTTGTTTCCCCTTGGCGAGCCGTTCCTTCCGTTACCCTTGCCTTGCCTTGGTTTCCCTTGCCTTCCTTGCCTGCCGTTACTCTTTGCTTGCCTTCCGTGCATTGCCTAGCCTTGCGTTGTCGTGCCTTAGCCTTGCCTTGCCTCACCGTGCCTTGCCTTGCGTTACCCTTTCCTTGCCTTGCCGTGCATTGCCTAGCCTTGCGTTGTCGTGCATTAGCCTTGCCTTGCCTCACCGTGCCTTGCCTTGCGTTACCCTTTCCTTGCCTGGCCGTGCATTGCCTAGCCGTGCGTTGCCGTGCCGTAGCCTTGTTTCCCCTTGCCGTGCCGTTCCTTCCGTTACCCTTGCCTTGCCTTGCTTTCCCTTGCCTTCCTTGCCTTCCGTTACTCTTTGCTTGCCTTCCGTACATTGCCTAGCCTTGCGTTGTCGTTCCTTCGCCTTGCCTCGCCTGACCATGCCTTGCCTTGCGGTACCCTTTCCTTGCCTTGCCGTGCATTGCCTAGCCGTGCGTTGTCGTGCATTTGCCTTGTCTTGCCTCACCGTACCTTGCCTTGCGTTACCCTTTCCTTGCCTTGCCGTGCATTGCCTAGCAATGCATTGTCATGCGTTAGCTTTGTTTCCCCTTACCGTGCCGTTCCTTCCGTTACCTTTGCCTTGCCTTGCTTTCCCTTGCCTTCCTGGCCTTCCGTTACTCTTTGCTTGCCTTCCGTGCATTGCCTAGCCTTGCGTTGTCGTGCATTAGCCTTGAATCCCCAAACCGTGCCTTGCCTTGCGTTACCCTTTCCTTGCCTTGCCCTGCATTGCCTAGCAGCGTGTTGTCGTGCCTTAGCCTTGTTTCCCCTTATCGTGCCGTTCCTTTCGTTAACCTTGCCTTCCCCTGCTTTCCTTTGCATTCCTTGCCTTGCGTTACTCTTTGCTTGCCTTCCGTGCATTGCCTAGCCTTGCGTTGTCGTGCCTTAGCCTTGTTTCCCCTTGCCGTGCCGTGCCTATTGTTACACTTGCCTAGCCATGCTTTGCCTTGCCTTCCTTTCCTTCTGTTACTCTTTCCTTGCCTAGCCTTGCACTGCCTAGCCTTGCGATGTCGTGCATTAGTTTTTACTCGCCTGACAGTGCCTTGCCTTGCGTTACCCTTTCCTTGCCTTGCCGTGTATTGCCTAGCTCTGCGTTGCCGTGCCTTAGCCTTGTTTACCCTTGCCGAGCCATTCCGTCCGTTACCCTTCCCTTGCCTTGGTTTCCCTTGCCTTCCTTGCGTTCCGTTTCTCTTTGCTTGCCTTCCGTGCATTGCCTAGCCTTGAGTTGTCGTGTCTTAGCCTTTTTTCACCTTGCCATAGCCTTCCTTGCGTTGCCTTGCTTTGCCTTGCCTTCCTTGCCTTCCGTTACTCTTTGCTTGCCTTCCGTGCATTGCCTAGCCTTGCTTGGCCGTGCCTTAGCCTTTTTTCACCTTGCCATAGCCTTGCTTGCGTTGCCTTGCTTTGCCTTGCATTCCTTGCCTTCCGTTACTCTTTGCTTGCCTTCCGTGAATTGCCTAGCCTTGCGTTGTCGTGCATTAGCCTTGCCTCCACAAACCGTGCCTTGCCTTGCGTTACCCTTTACTTGCCTTGCCCTGCATTGCCTAGCCCTGTGTTGTCGTGCCTTAGCCTTGTTTCCCCTTGCCGTGCCGTTCCTTCCGTTACCCTTGCCTTGCCTTGCTTTCACTTGCTTTCCTTGCCTTCCGTTACTCTTTGCTTTCCTTCCGTGCATTGCCTAGCCTTGCGTTGTCGTGCCTTAGCCTTGCCTCGCCTGACAGTGCCTTGCCTTGCGTTACCCTTTCCTTGCCTTGCCGTGCACTGCCTAGCCTTGCGTTGTCGTGCCTTAGCCTTGCCTCGCCTGTCAGTGCCTTGCCTTGCGTTACCCTTTCCTTGCCTTGCCGTGCATTGCCTAGCCGTGCGTTGTCGTGCCTTAGCCTTGGTTCCCCTTGCCGTGCCGTGCCTTTTGTTACACTTGCCTTGCCTTGCTTTGCCTTCCCTTCCTTGCCTTCCGTTACTCTTTGCTTGCCTTCCGTGCATTGCCTAGCCTTGCGTTGTCGTGCCTTAGCCTTGCCTCGCCTGACCGTGCCTTGCCTTGCGTTACCCTTTCCTTGCCTTGCCGTGCACTGCCTAGCCTTGCCTTGTCGTGCATTAGCCTTGCCTTGCCTGACCGTGCCTTGCCTGGTGTTACCCTTGCCTTGCCTTGCCGTGCATTGCCTAGCCGTGCGTTGTCGTGCCTTAGCCGTGTTTCCCCTTGCCGTGCTGTTCCTTCCGTTACCCTTGCCTTGCCTTGCTTTCCCTTGCCTTCCTTGGTTTCCGTTACTCTTTGCTTGCCTTCCGTGCATTGCCAAGCCTTGCGCTGTCGTGCATTAGCCTTGCCTTGCCTCACAGTGCCTTGCCTTGCGTTACCTTTTCCTTGGCTGGCCGTGCATTGCCTAGACGTGCGTTGTGGTGCCTTAGCCTTGTTTCACCTTGCCATAGACTTGCTTGCTTTGCCTTGCTTTGCCTTGCCTTCCTTCCATTCCGTTACTCTTTGCTTGCCTTCCGTGCATTGCCTAGCCTTGCGCTGTCGTGCATTAGCCTTGCCTTGCCTCACAGTGCCTTGCCTTGCCTGAATTGCCTAGCCGTGCGTTGTCGTGCATTAGCCTTGCCTCCCCAAACCGTGCCTTGCCTTGCGTTACCCTTTCCTTGCCTTGCCCTGCATTGCCTAGCCCTGTGTTGTCGTGCCTTAGCCTTGTTTCCCCTTGCCGTGCCGTTCCTTCCGTTACCCTTGCCTTGCCTTGCTTTCCCTTGCCTTCCTTGCCTTCCGTTACTCTTTGCTTGCCTTCCGTGCATTGCCTAGCCTTGCGTTGTCGTGCCTTAGCCTTGCCTCGCCTGACCGTGCCTTGCCTGGCGTTACCCTTTCCTTGCCTTGCCGTGCATTGCCTAGCCGTGCGTTTTTGTGCCTTAGCCTTGTTTCCCCTTGCCGTGCCGTTCCTTTTGTTACACTTGCCTTGCCTTGCTTTCCCTTGCCTTCCTTGCCTTCCGTTACTCTTTGCTTGCATTCCGTGCATTGCCTAGCCTTGCGTTGTCGTGCATTAGCCTTGCCTCCCCAAACCGTGCCTTGCCTTGCGTTACCCTTTCCTTGCCTTGCCCTGCATTGCCTAGCCCTGTGTTGTCGTGCCTTAGCCTTGTTTCCCCGAACCGTGCCGTTCCTTTCGTTACCCTTGCCTTCCCCTGCTTTCCTTTGCATTCCTTGCCTTCCGTTACTCTTTGCTTGCTTTCCGTGCATTGCCTAGCCTTGCGTTGTCGTGCCTTAGCCTTGTTTCCCCTTGCCGTGCCTGACCTGTTGTTACCTTGCCTTGCCATGCTTTGCCTTGCCTTCCTTTCCTTCCGTTACTTTTTCCTTGCCTAGCCGTGCACTGCCTAGCCTTGCGTTGTCGTGCATTAGCCTTGTCCTGCCTCGAAATCGTGCCTTGCCTTGCGTTACCATTTCCTTGCCTTGCCCTGCATTGCCTAGCCGTGCGTTGTCGTGCCTTAGCCTTGTTTCCCCTTGCCGTGCCGTGCCTGTCCGTTACACTTGCCTTGCCATGCTTTGCCTTGCCTTCCTTTCCTTCCGTTACTTTTTCCTTGCCTAGCCGTGCACTGCCTAGCCTTGCGTTGTCGTGTCTTAGCCTTTTTTCAACGTTGCCATAGACCCGTTGGCTTGCGTGCCTTGCCTTCCGTTACTCATTTCCTTGCCTTGCCCTGCATTGCCTAGCCGTGCGTGGTGCCGTGCCTTAGCCTTGTTTCACCTTGCCGTGCCTTGCTTCCGTTAACCTTGCCTTGCCTTGCTTTCCCTTGCCTTCCTTGCGTTCCGTTTCTTTTTGCTTGGCTTCCGTGCATTGCCTAGCCTTGCGTTGTCGTGCCTTAGCCTTGCCTCGCCTGTGCATTGCCTAGCCGTGCGTTGTCGTGCATTAGCCTTGCCTCCCCAAACCGTGCCTTGCCTTGCGTTACCATTTCCTTGCCTTGCCCTGCATTGCCTAGCCCTGTGTTGTCGTGCCTTAGCCTTGTTTCCCCTTACCGTGCCGTTCCTTTCGTTACCCTTGCCTTCCCCTGCTTTCCCTTGCTTTCCTTGCCTTCCGTTACTCTTTGCTTTCCTTCCGTGCATTGCCTAGCCTTGCGTTGTCGTGCCTTAGCCTTGCCTCGCCTGACAGTGCCTTGCCTTGCGTTACCCTTTCCTTGCCTTGCCGTGCACTGCCTAGCCTTGCCTTGTCGTGCATTAGCCTTGCCTTGCCTGACCGTGCCTTGCCTGGCGTTACCCTTTCCTTGCCTTGCCGTGAATTGCCTAGCCTTGCGTTGTCGTGCCTTAGCCTTGTTTCCCCTTGCCGTGCCGTTCCTTTCGTTACCATTGCCTTGCCTTGATTTCCCTTGCCTTCCTTTCCTGCCGTTACTCTTTCCTTGCCTAGCCGTGCACTGCCTAGCCTTGCGCCTGTCATGCATTAGCCTTCCCTTGCCTCACAGTGCCTTGCCTTGCGTTACCTTTTCCTTGACTGGCCGTGCATTGCCTAGCCGTGCGTTGTGGTGCCTTAGCCTTGTTTCCCCTTGCCGTGCCGTGCCTTTTGTTACACTTGCCTTGCCTTGCTTTGCCTTGCCTTCCTTTCCTTCCGTTACTCTTTGCTTGCATTCTGTGCATTGCCTAGCCTTGCGTGGTCGTGCCTTAGCAATTTTTCACCTTGCCATAGCCTTGCTTGCGTTGCCTTGGTTTGCCTTGCATTCCTTGCCTTCCGTTACTCTTTGCTTGCCTTCCGTGCATTGCCTAGCCTTGCGTTGTCGTGTCTTAGCCTTGCCTCGCCTAACCGTGCCTTGCCGTGCGTTACCTTTTCCTTGCCTTGCCGTGCATTGTCTAGCCGTGCGTTGTCGTGCATTAGCCTTGCCTTGCCTTACCGTGCCTTGCCTTGCGTTACCCTTTCCTTGCCTTGCCGTGCATTGCCTAGCCGTGCGTTGTCGTACCTTAGCCTTGTTTCCCCTTGCCGTGCCGTTCCTTCCGTTACCCCTTGCCTTGCCTTTCTTTCCCTTCTCTTCCTTGCCTTCCGTTACTCTTTGCTTGCCTTCCGTGCATTGACTAGACTTGCGTTGTCGTGCCTTAGCCTTGCCTCGCCTGACCGTGCCTTGCCTTGCGTTACCCTTTCCTTGCCTGGCCGTGCATTGCCTAGCCGTGCGTTGTCGTGCATTAGCCTTGTCTTGCCTTACCGTGCCTTGCCTTGCGTTACCCTTTCCTTGCCTAGCCGTGCGTTGCCGTTCCTTAGCCTTGTTTCCCCTTGCCGTGCCTTGCCTTTTGTTACACTTGCCTTGCCTTGCTTTGCCTTGCCTTCCTTTCCTTCCGTTACTCTTTCCTTGCCTAGCCGTGCACTGCCTAGCCTTGCGTTGTCGTGCATTAGCCTTGCCTCCCCAAACCGTGCCTTGCCTTGCGTTACCATTTCCTTGCCTTGCCCTGCATTGCCTAGCCCTGCGTTGCCGTGCCTTAGCCTTGTTTCCCCTTGCCGAGCCATTCCTTCCGTTACCCTTCCGTTGCCTTTGTTTCCCTTGCCTTCCTTGCGTTCCGTTACTCTTTGCTTGCCTTCCGTGCATTGCCTAGCCTTGCGTTGTCGTGTCTTAGCCTTTTTTCACCTTGCCATAGCCTTGCTTGCGTTGCCTTGCGTTGCCTCGCCTGACCGTGCCTTGCTTTGCGTTACCCTTTCCTTGCCTTGCCGTGAATTGCCTAGCCTTGCGTTGTCGTGCATTAGCCTTGCCTCCCCAAACCGTGCCTTGCCTTGCGTTACCCTTTCCTTGCCTTGCCCTGCATTGCCTAGCCCTGTGTTGTCGTGCCTTAGCCTTGTTTCCCCTTGCCGTGCCGTTCCTTCCGTTACCCTTGCCTTGCCTTGCTTTCCCTTGCTTTCCTTGCCTTCCGTTACTCTTTGCTTTCCTTCCGTGCATTGCCTAGCCTTGCGTTGTCGTGCCTTAGCCTTGCCTCGCCTGACAGTGCCTTCCCTTGCGTTACCCTTTCCTTGCCTTGCCGTGCACTGCCTAGCCTTGCCTTGTCGTGCATTAGCCTTGTCTTGCCTTACCGTGCCTTGCCTTGCGTTACCCTTTCCTTGCCTGGCCGTGCATTGCCTAGCCGTGCGTTGCCGTTCCTTAGCCTTGTTTCCCCTTGCCGTGCCTTGCCTTTTGTTACACTTGCCTTGCCTTGCTTTGCCTTGCCTTCCTTTCATTCCGTTACTCTTTCCTTGCCTAGCCGTGCACTGCCTAGCCTTGCGTTGTCGTGCATTAGCCTTGCCTCCCCAAATCGTGCCTTGCCTTGCGTTACCATTTCCTTGCCTTGCCCTGCATTGCCTAGCCGTGCGTTGCCGTGCCTTAGCCTTGTTTCCCCTTGCCGTGCCGTTCCTTCCGTTAACCTTGCCCTTGCCTTGGTTTCCCTTGCCTTCCTTGCGTTCCGTTACTCTTTTCTTGCCTTCCGTGCATTGCCTAGCCTTGCGTTGTCGTGCCTTAGCCTTGCCTCGCCTGACCGTGCCTTGCCTTGCGTTACCCTTACCTTGCCTTGCCCTGCATTGCCTAGCCCTGTGTTGTCGTGCCTTAGCCTTGTTTCCCCTTACCGTGCCGTTCCTTTCGTTACCCTTGCCTTCCCCTTCTTTCCCTTGCATTATTTGCCTTCCGTTACTCTTTGCTTGCCTTCCGTGCATTGCCTAGCCTTGCGTTGTCGTGCCTTAGCCTTGCCTCGCCTGACCGTGCCTTGCCTTGCGTTACCCTTTCCTTGCCTTGCCGTGAATTGCCTAGCCGTGCGTTGTCGTGCATCAGCCTTGACTTGCCTCACCGTGCCTTGCCTTGCGTTACCCTTTCCTTGCCTTGCAGTGCATTGCCTAGCCGTGCGTTGTCGTGCCTTAGCCTTGTTTCCCCTTGCCATGCCGTTCCTTCCGTTACCATTGCCTTGCCTTGCTTTCCCTTGCCTTCCTTGCCTTCCGTTACTCTTTGCTTGCCTTCCGTGCATTGCCTAGCCTTGCGTTGTCGTTCCTAAGCCTTGCCTCGCCTGACCGTGCCTTGCCTTGCGGTACCCTTTCCTTGCCTTGCCATGCATTGCCTAGCCGTGCGTTGTCGTGCATTTGCCTTGCCTTGCCTCACCGTGCCTTGCCTTGCGTTACCCTTTCCTTGCCTTGCCGTGCATTGCCTAGCCCTGCGTTGTCGTGCCTTAGCTTTGTTTCCCCTTACCGTGCCGTTCCTTCCGTTACCCTTGCCTTGCCTTGCTTTCCCTTGCCTTCCTTGCCTTCCGTTACTCTTTGCTTGCCTTCCGTGCATTGCCTAGCCTTGCGTTGTCGTGTCTTAGCCTTTTTTCACCTTGCCATAGCCTTGCTTGCGTTGCCTTGCTTTGCCTTGCCTTCCTTGCCTTCCGTTACTCTTTGCTTGCCTTCCGTGCATTGCCTAGCCTTGCGTTGTCGTGCCTTAGCCTTGTTTCCCCTTGGTGTGCCGTTCCTTCCGTTACCCTTGCCTTGCCTTGCTTTCCCTTGCCTTCCTTTCCTTCCGTTACTCTTTGCTTGCCTTCCGTGCATTGCCTAGTCTTGCGTTGTCGTGCATTAACCTTGCCTCCCCAAACCGTGCCTTGCCTTGCGTTACCCTTTCCTTGCCTTGCCCTGCATTGCCTAGCAGCGTGTTGTCGTGCCTTAGCCTTGTTTCCCCTTATCGTGCCGTTCCTTTCGTTACCCTTGCCTTCCCCTGCTTTCCTTTGCATTCCTTGCCTTCCGTTACTCTTTGCTTGCCTTCCGTGCATTGCCTAGCGTTGAGTTGTCGTGCCTTAGCCTTGTTTCCCCTTGCCGTGCCGTGCCTATTGTTACACTTGCCTTGCCATGCTTTGCCTTGCCTTCCTTTCCTTCCGTTACTTTTTCCTTGCCTAGCCGTGCACTGCCTAGCCTTGCGATGTCGTCCATTAGTTTTGCCTCGCCTGACAGTGCCTTGCCTTGCGTTACCCTTTCCTTGCCTTGCCGTGCATTGCCTAGCCCTGCGTTGCCGTGCCTTAGCCTTGTTTCCCCTTGCCGAGCCATTCCTTCCGTTACCCTTCCCTTGCCTTTGTTTCCCTTGCCTTCCTTGCGTTCCGTTACCCTTTCCTTGCCTTGTCGTGCATTGCCTAGCCTGCGTTGTCGTGTCTTAGCCTTTTTTCACCTTGCCATAGACTTGCTTGCGTTGCCTTGCTTTGCCTTGCCTTCCTTGCCTTCCGTTACTCTTTGCTTGCCTTCCGTGCATTGCCTATCCTTGCGTGGTCGTGCCTTAGCCTTTTTTCACCTTGCCATAGCCTTGCTTGCGTTGCCTTGCTTTGCCTTGCATTCCTTGCCTTCCGTTACTCTTTGCTTGCCTTCCGTGCATTGCCTAGCCTTGCGTTGTCGTGCATTAGCCTTGCCTCCCCCAAACCGTGCCTTGCCTTGCGTTACCCTTTCCTTGCCTTGCCCTGCATTGCCTAGCCCTGTGTTGTCGTGCCTTAGCCTTGTTTCCCCTTGCCGTGCCGTTCCTTCCGTTACCCTTGCCTTGCCTTGCTTTCCCTTGCTTTCCTTGCCTTCCGTTACTCTTTGCTTTCCTTCCGTGCATTGCCTAGCCTTGCGTTGTCGTGCCTTAGCCTTGCCTCGCCTGACAGTGCCTTCCCTTGCGTTACCCTTTCCTTGCCTTGCCGTGCACTGCCTAGCCTTGCCTTGTCGTGCATTAGCCTTGCCTTGCCTGACCGTGCCTTGCCTGGTGTTACCCTTGCCTTGCCTTGCCGTGCATTGCCTATCCGTGCGTTGCCGTGCCTTAGCCTTGTTTCCCCTTGTCGAGCCGTTCCTTCCGTTACCCTTGCCTTGCCTTGGTTTCCCTTGCCTTCCTTGCCTTCCGTTACTCTTTGCTTGCCTTCCGTGCATTGCCTAGCCTTGCGTTGTCGTGCATTAGCCTTGCCTCGCCTGACCGTGCCTTGCCTTGCGTTACCCTTTCCTTGCCTTGCCTTGCATTGCCTAGCCGTGCGTTGTCGTGCATTAGCCTTGTCTTGCCTTACCGTGCCTTGCCTTGCGTTACCCTTTCCTTGCCTGGCCGTGCATTGCCTAGCCGTGCGTTGCCGTTCCTTAGCCTTGTTTCCCCTTGCCGTGCCTTCCCCTTTTGTTACCCTTGCCTTGCCTTGCTTTGCCTTGCCTTCCTTTCATTCCGTTACTCTTTCCTTGCCTAGCCGTGCACTGCCTAGCCTTGCGTTGTCGTGCATTAGCCTTGCCTCCCCAAATCGTGCCTTGCCTTGCGTTACCATTTCCTTGCCTTGCCCTGCATTGCCTAGCCGTGCGTTGCCGTGCCTTAGCCTTGTTTCCCCTTGCCGTGCCGTTCCGTCCGTTAACCTTGCCTTGCCTTGCTTTCCCTTGCCTTCCTTGCGTTCCGTTACTCTTTTCTTGCCTTCCGTGCATTGCCTAGCCTTGCGTTGTCGTGCCTTAGCCTTGCCTCGCCTGACCGTGCCTTGCCTTGCGTTACCCTTACCTTGCCTTGCCCTGCATTGCCTAGCCCTGTGTTGTCGTGCCTTAGCCTTGTTTCCCCTTACCGTGCCGTTCCTTTCGTTACCCTTGCCTTCCCCATCTTTCCTTTGCATTCCTTGCCTTCCTTTACTCTTTGCTTGCCTTCCGTGCATTGCCTAGCCGTGCGTTGTCGTGCATCAGCCTTCCCTCGCCAAACCGTGCGTAGCCGTGCGTTGTCGTTCATTAGCCTTGTCTTGCCTCACCGTGCCTTGCCTTGCGTTACCCTTTCCTTGCCTTGCCGTGCATTGCCTAGCCCTGCATTGTCGTGCCTTAGCTTTGTTTCCCCTTACCGTGCCGTTCCTTCCGTTACC